>NC_056729.1:1705369337-1705504337 GCF_019279795.1 Protopterus annectens | reverse complement strand
GGACCAGGTAGAGGCTGAGCAGGGTTGTGGTCAGGCACTGCTGATCTGACTTGTGCCCGGTAGGGTTGCCACCTTTTCAAATGCCCACAGTGGGACATGTTTTGTACAAACGTCAGCGTTTACAAGGCAAAACATACCCACAGCCAGTACATAGGACAGAACTTCACTGTTTTGCCTACATAAATTATTCTTGTAGCACTTTAGTTGCTTATTCTGTTTCTTATAACATTTAGGTGTTTCAGATACAGAATAACTGTTTTATGCGACTATTACATTAAATATACAAAATATGTTTGTCCTAATATCTAAGGACATTTGCCATTTTTCAAATTTTTATGCAGGACACAACTGGCCAAGGTGGGACTGTCCCTCGCAAAGTGGGACAGGTGGTAGCCCTAGTTCACGGATGTAAACGGGTTGGACATTGTGTTATGCCACAAAATCTAATCTTGAGAACAGACACTTATCCCATGCGGGATGTCCAAAAAGTGTAAATGACGGACCCCATTCAGCTGGCTATTCATAAATGTGGTAGGGTTATGCATGCATGGGATACCTAGTTTGCAAGCCTGAGACTGCCTAGGGTGCGACTGCCTACTAGATGTGGGTAGGGGGCACTATGTGCAGATATGGCTGTGCCAAGCTAGCAGCCTGAGTATGGGTGGTTTTGGTGGACGTTCAAGCAAGGGGGGGGGGGTGCTGTGGAGGGGATGATGGGTATTCAATTATGTATCCAGGTGTGTTGGGGTTGGATGGCTCGGTTCAGGCCAGACCATTATGTGGGTGTGAGCCGGTAACATTTCTGTACATGTGTATCGCACATTTTAATGTTCATATGTTTGTGGGATTGTGTTCTGCAGTATGGCCTGTCAGGTTGTATTGCGGATGTGAATGTTTGTTCTTTGGTTTCCTTTCTGATTCACCCACTGCTCCCTCGTACACCTCCAGTTCACCTATTGTGCATCCGACCCAGTTTCCCCTTGGTGAATTATTACATTACCCGTCACCCCCCCCCCCATATTCCACACACACCATCCATCCCTTCTCTGGTTAATGGCTCATGACACAGACAACAGAACACATTGCGTATTCTACAGATCTCTGGTACCAGTATGGTTGTGAGGACAACCCTGGCACCTGGCTGTACTTCACACACATAGGTACATGCAAATACCTATCTTTCATGACATGGTAGGTAGACCCGGGTAATACCCATTCATCTTTGGGCCATCCAGACAGGGATGACCTGGACCACGAATGGGCAGATATTGAGCGAATGCTCTGACCATTGGTAGGGTTGCCACCTTTTCAAATGGCCAAAGTGGGACATCTTCGGGACATACATCAGATTTTACAGGCTGACACATGCCCACGGTCAGTACAAAGTAGAGTACTTTACTTTTATGCCTAAGTGACAGCTTATGCTTTTAGCGGTTTAGTTGCTTATTCTATTTCTTGTAACATTTAGGTATTTTAGATACAGAATTAACTATTTTATGGAACTATTACATAAAATAGGGGACATAATTATGTCCTACAATCGCAGGACATTTGCCATTTTTAATATTTGTGGTAAGGACACGACTGCCCAGAAAGGGACTGTCCCTCACAAAGTGGGACAGGTGGCAACCCTAACCATTGGGCTAGGCTTAACAAAGGGCAGTGGCACGCAAACACGCTGTGTTTTGCTTCCACTTGGTATAACAATCAACAATACAATGGAATACAGGCACGGAGTTTTAAATGTCATTTGTTCGAGGGACGGGGGCTCAATATTCAGCTATGTGCCTTTGGGTTTACTTTTTATTTTGTTGTTTGTGAAACTGTCTTGTATGCTTTGAATACATTTCAGTATCCAAGGACACTGACAGGAGTGATTACTATTACAGGCAGGCTGTACTAGTCAGCATTTTTGGTTGCGTGTCTGCAGCCGATATGTTCACGCCTCTGTGCAGTGCTTAGAC
This sequence comes from Protopterus annectens, assembly GCF_019279795.1. Lineage (NCBI taxonomy): Eukaryota > Metazoa > Chordata > Ceratodontiformes > Protopteridae > Protopterus > Protopterus annectens. Next base: position 1,705,502,373 of record NC_056729.1, on the reverse strand, counting down.
ACGCCCCCTGCATTCACGCACGTTTCCTATGCACGTGGACATTGCGGCAGTGTGCCTTAATATGCATGTGGTGCTACTGCACCATCTCTACTCCGCACGGCCGGCGCAAGGCTAACGCCATCCTTGCGCCGAGCTTCCACATTCAAATAAACTATCCCCGGGATTCATGAACTATTTATTACTGATGGTTACAATTTAGTTTCTAATATCCATAGGAAACAGACCTTTTCGAATTCTTATTTGGAGTACATTAGTGCGCACCCCTCGTTTCAAAAAAAGTCCATAGTGAAAGGCCAATAGGTCAGAGCAGCCAGGATGGTTAGCTCAGACACAACATTTTTGGAAGTAGTAAAGCTTAAAGGGAAAGGGTGGTGTAATGGTTATGGCATTTGCCTCGCAGACACAAGGTATAGAGTTTGATTCTCACAGCGGGTAATTGGCTAGGCTTAAAATGGCCTACTATGAACCTATGAACCATTTTAAAAATGTTTAGAGCAAGAGGTTACCCTGAGACTCTTTTAAAGAAAGTAAGTCAAGAAGTCAGGGATAAAAGAAACAATGGTTATTATAAGCCAATTTTGGTTTAAGGTAAGGAAAATAAGATTGTGCAGAATGAAAAATCAGACCTTAACATGGGTTTGGGATTTATAGTTTGTTTTAATCAGAATGTAGGTAGGATAGTTGATACCATTCATAATAATTGGGACATACTGCAATTTGATTCCAACATAGCCCAAAGAGTGGGTGGAGGGCCAAAAATAATTTATAAAAGGGATAAGAGCATTCAAGGAAATATTTGAAGGGATTATGAACTATAAAGAAATTGACAAAAGTAGAGCAAAAGGGATCTCTAAGTGTCATCACTGTAATTTTTGTTCCCACATTTTGAAGACCAGAGACACATTCCAGTTGAATGGGAGAATTTTGAGGCTGTACGGGCATTTTAATTGCTGTACAGCCAATGTGGTTTATCTGGCTAAGTGTTTAAAGCGTCCAACATTTTATGTAGGAAAGACCTCAAGACAGTTTAAAAACAGAATATTAAACACAAGAGGTTGTCCAACGCACTAGCCAGACATATAAACCAGTATAGCGAGCATGTTTTTAAATTCTTGGTGGTTCAGCATTTGCCAAAGGACCCACAGGGGAGATGCTCGGATGTCCATTTGGACATCTGTGAACTAAGATGACAACTTAGACTGGATGCAGCTAATTTTCCAGGAATTAATGAAGCCATCAGCATCTCCAGTATACTAAAGTTAAGACATATTTTGGGATAAATCTTCTGTGGGTAATATACCTGGGGTGCGGTGAAACAAAACAAAATGTAATAAAGATTAAAAAAATATTTAAAAGGGAATTTTACATACAGATTTGCTTTAGGATAACAGATTTTTCACCATGGCTCTCAAATGGTACATCTTATTTTATTTTCTTATATATTTTTAACTGACTGTTATGTGATGAATACAAGGTGTGTTGCTAGATATGGGCAATTAGTATGTATCTAAAGGATAAGGTATCAATTGCATTCATATGTTGAAACATACTTTTTAAAACACATTCCTTGGTAATATGAAATTGATATGTATATTAACATTTGGTTTTTGGTATTAATTACTGTTATTTTTATATAGAGCTTATAGGGATTGGTCTTTTTATGTGTATTAGGCATTTTAAATGAGTGGGCCACTTTAAGGTCCAATTTATAATTCAATGGAGGTTTATTATATAAGGCTGGGTATTAAGGATTCTTTATGTGGATGTTTTTAAACTTGTTCTGACGAAGTCCTGTTTTAAGTGAAGGGAAGAAAGCACTTAACTGTTGAATAAATATTTTTGATTCACTGTTCGAGTGACTGGCTCTAAATTTCTGGAATAGTTCTACAGTTTATTTCCTATATTTGTGTGGTTAAAATGTACCAACAATTGGTCCTGCTGATCAGAAAAGAAATACACCTGTATGTCACACTGTATTGCAACTGCTGAAAAGAATATATTGTAACAAATGACACTGGAAGAGAAGAGGTTAATCTCAGTTCAGCTTCTTCTACTTCTTTTGGCTGTTCCCGTTAGGGGTCGCCACAGCGGATCAACTGTTTCCATTTCTTCCTGTCCTCTGCATCGTGCTCTGTCACACCAACCACCTGCATGTCCTCTCTCACCACATCCATAAACCTTATCTTAGGCCTTCCTCTTTTCCTGTTACCTGGCAGCTTCATCCTTAGCATCTTTTTCCCAATATACTCTGCATCCCTCCTCAGCACATGTCCAAACCAACGTAATCTTGCCTTTCTGGCTTTGTCTCCAAACCTTCCAACCTGGGCTGACCCCGAGTCCAATTAACTTTGAAAAACAGTCAAATTAAATTACCTGGTTTAGACCATAAAGATTGTATATTACAGTTCTGATTGCAGCCACAGACAAAATGTCTATGAAAACCAGGACTAGGTCTTTAATGGTGAACTAATTGCTACCCTGTAAGGGTGGACATTTTTGAAATTGTTTTATAGCTTCCAGATGCTATAACACATCTGATCTAAGCTCTATGTGTGTGTATTAAGACACATACATGCTAGATTCTAGTTCAGTTTCTAGTAAAGAGGTAGTGTGGAAAACAAAGTCAGATGACCAGATATGATGTCATTATACAGTCAGCACTGAAATATTTAGATATTAGTGAGAGATGTCACTTAGCTCTCACCAGTCTGCTTGTGAAAACTGACAAAGAAAGACAGCACACCATCATCATCTTGCTTTGTTCTAGTAAGTGAACTAGGGCGCAGGAATTCTTTAAATCAGTCAGGAAACTATAGTGAGATTAGTAAAGTATTGTTTTATGTACCTGTGTGAACCTCTCCATCTGTGTTATTTTTAATATTTCCTGTGATTGAAACTCTGGTATTTATTCTAAATAGATATTTAGTATTTTCTTGTTATTTTATTATTATTAATATATTTAAACTTTTCATTGTGGCTGGTCTTTTAGAGAATACTTTAATGTTTGACAGTACTTATATTTATTTTGTGACAATGACGGCATCTGAAAGCCTTTCTGTATTGGTCAAACAATACCATTTGTATTAGTATTAATTTTACTCAGTAGAATTGGGTACCCTTGCATGAGCCTTAGAGTAGCTGGCTTTGGAGTGTTCTGGTGGTAGTATCTACCTTACAGTCTGGGCAGAGCGAGTATAGCTAGTAAATCTATGCCTGCCTTTCCCAGGTGTGTGTGTGTGTGTGTGTGTGTGTGTGTGTGTGTGTGTGTGTGTGTGTGTGTGTGTGTGTGTGTGTGTGTGTGTGTGTGTGTGTGTGTGTGTGTGTGTGAAAATCAAATCTCAAACAGTGCGTGTGTGTCAGCTACTTGGAGCAGGGACACAGAGCACTGGTTTCACACAGAGGGTGGTGGAAGAATTGGCTTGGAACATTCGGCTGAGGACTCAACACTAAAGCTTTGTCAGTGGGTAGTCTTATTTGAGGCCTGCAGAGAGAGAGAAAGACAGGGAAACCCAGCCTCAGGGCTGTGTGTGTTCCCTGTGTGCTCTTAAGGGAAATTGTGCTTGGTGCAGAGAGCTGCACCTGAAAATACTGTGTGTATCTATTTTTGTTCCAAGTGAATATTCTTCAACTGTGTCAGTGGAGAGGATTGAGGATCCCTGACTGGCGGCCCAGAGGAGGGACTTCACATATTGGTGAGCAGTGGTGTAGGAGAATCTGGTTGGCAGATCGGGAATGTAATTCTGCAGATGAGCTGGGGAAAAAGGGGATCTCTACTTAGCAAGCAGGGCACCATTGCACAAGATTGGGATACTTAGTGATGCAAATGGATGTGATGACCCACCACTGGACCATTTATCAAGGAGCCTCAATCCTCACCACTGGCAACAGTACGGGACGTACACTGGGAGGATAACAAGTACACACACAATATTTCCTGATGCATCTCTCTGCATCACGTGCAATTTCCCCTTAAGAGCACATAGAGACCACCGTCAGTCCGGGGCTGGTTTCTCCCTCTTTTGTCCATATCCCAATAAGACTCTCCACTGGCACAGCTATAGAGTTGAGATCTCAGCTGAGTGGCCAAGCCAAGACCTCCAGCACTCTCTCTGTCCAACCAGTACTTCATGTCCCTGCCCAAGTAGCTGACACACACACTCTGAGGTTTGATTTATGCACACACACACACACACACACACACACACACACACACACACACACACACACACAAAAGGCTGGCACAGGTTTACTAGCTATAGCCATGCCCCTTTTGCCCAAACAACAAGGTAGTTATCACGGCCACCAGCCAAATCCTTATCAGGTACTTTAAGGCCCTTAACAAAGGGTGTCCAATCTTACTGTGTAATATTAATATTAATATTAATATAAATAGTTTGACCAAGCCCACACAGTCTCACCAAATAAATATGAAGTACTCTCAAAACTTAAATATCTCTAGACAGATCAGCCACAATGAAAGCTTTAAATATATTTAATAATACATAATAAAAGAACAAAAAAAAATACTCAGTATATATTCACAGTGACATCAGAGTTCAAAATCACAAGAAATATTTAAAACAATATTGCAAGACAGTGTCAAACAAAGAAAAATATCTAAACTAAGCTTTGCTATAGTCCTGATTATATCAAAGAGAATTATGCTGTTCCCTAGAAATGTACTTCATCAGAGTAAAGCAGATGTGTGATAAATGGATCTTGTCAGGTCCAAGACACAATACAGAATGCTCTGTCTCACTAAGAAACTCCTCATATTAATATCACAAATATTACTGCTGGGATAGCGTGCAGAATTACATAATTTCTTGTCATCTGACTCTATCCCAGGTGAAACCCCCATTGCTGGAAGCTTGGCAGTATTTAGCATATACCTGTGAAAATATATAGACCTCAGATATCTGGAAGATGCTGGAAGTCATAAAACTGCATTCCTTCATACTTTCAGAGGTAGTAATCACTTCACTCCAAAGACAATACAGAAAGCTTCTCAGCACAGACTCTGGGTCTCTTGTTGCACTGAAAGCTGAAAGATACTATATTTTCTTGCGTAGTCATAAAGTTATTTAATTTCAGCTATTTTTCTAATGTTAACCTCCTGTATTCCAGTTTCCACTGTTAAAATATTTATATTTAAACAGTTACTACTGAGTATGTACATTTCTGTTCTCTTCCAATTGCCCACTGTGGTTACATTTTAAGCACAGGCACTTTATAAAATACCTTTTTAACACACTTCTGTACAAACCTAGTTGGATATACACATTAAATACAATTCTAATACAGTTGTAATACAGAATCTTATATAAATCATGTTGATATTCACAAATGACATATAATTATTTACAAAATTCCAGATAGCTGTGCTGACAGTATCTCCCTTTGTCACAATGTATATAAGGGAACCTATGGTGGGCAGTCTAAGCCATCCCAACACAGTCCACCAGTAACAGGGGAAGCCACTAGTTCAGGTACACTGCCAGGATCAAGGGTTATATGTTTTAAATGTAACCAGTGGGGCCATGTAGCCTACAGATGTCCATGGAAGCAAGGTGGGGGAGCCAGCAAGTGGCAATAACAATATGCAGTTGTAAATTGTCTGCAGACAACAGGGGTACCAGACTATCACTAGTTTATATCCTATCCTAGTGGATGGAAAACAGGCTAATGCTCAGAAAGAGCAAAGCTTACAGTGGTTAAAGAGGAGCAGTACTTGCTTGGGCAGTCCACTCCAGCCAGAGCTTTAGGAGGGACCCAATTCCAAACACTTTTGGTCAGAGTTCACCTTGACTGTGAAAGTAGAAAAGGAAGCAAGCAAGTAGGTGTGTTTGAGGATATTCCTGCAGATGTCCTGATATCCTGATAAGGAATGATTTTGATAATGCAGTACCTTGTGTGCATGCAGTTACACGCAGTCAGGCTTAGAGACAGGCATGTGGGGCTGGTAGCCTGGGAGAGACCCAGACAGACTCCACACCTGATGCCAGGGCAGCTGAGGTGGCTAGTTCTGGGAGGGAGCCACCCTGTAGCAGTAAGCCTGAAGGTGAGCCACAGCTGCTGGTAGGTACTGATGTTCCCTTGGACAGAGTGACTGCAAGGGCAGAGGTGTGTGGTAGTGTCCAGGCTGACAGTAAGGCACCGCTGTGAAAGGATACCAGACATCTTGTGGAAGGGGAGCTGGGAAGGGTCACAAAGACAGAGATGAGACAGGCTTAGCTCTCAGACCCTACAATAAGAGGCTTGAGGGAGGTAGCTACGGAGGCATCTGATTCTCAAGGAAGAGAGAAGTCTGTATACTGGAAAAAGAGTTATGTGCTTACCATAACTTGGAATATGTGCTATCCAGTGTCATTATTCATCACGGATCCAAGCCGGCAGAGTAAATGACAGCTCCTGAGCTCAAGCTCCTAACCCTCCCAGGAACCCCTGCTACCCATAATCCTCAGATTGAGTTTTCTGGATAGAAATAAGAACAGTGAAACTGTCTACAATAAGGAACAGCAGAACCAAACATACAATCACTCTGTGAATCCCCAGTCACCAGAAGGAGGGGGGACGGAGGGTGGGAACATGATGAATAATGACACTGGATAGCACAGATTCCAAGTTATGGCAAGTACATAACTCTTTATCGGATGCTATCCATGTCATTATTGAGCACGGATGGGTCATAGTCCCCAGCTAGCCATAACCTTGGGTGGTCTCAAGGAAGGACATGCCAGAGCACAGAAGAACCAAACAAAGCTCTACCCCTGAACACAAAATCCAGCTTGTAATGTGTTACAAAAGTATGGGGATTTGACCAAGTGGCAGCAGCACAGATGTCATCTAAGGAAGTCCTTGCCCTGAAGGCCAAAGTAGTAGCCAAAGACCTAGTGGAATGAGGTTTAATAGGCCTGGGAATATCAGTGTGATGGTTTTCATAAATTTAAGCTATGCAACAAGCGATCCCCCATGAAATAGACACTTTGGAAATGGCCCTACCTTTTTTGGCATGTGAAAAGCTACAAAAAGTTGATCTGACTTTCAAAAACTCTCTGTCTTCTTCAAATAGAAACATAGCTGTCTATGTACATCCAGGCAATGTAGTTTGCATTCCCCATTGTTCAAAAGATGGGGAAAAAAGATGGGAAGCTGAATTGATTAGCTTCTGAGGCTACTTTAGAAATGAATGAAGGACTGGTCCTGAGGATACCCTATCCTTGTGAAAAATCATGAAGAGAACTTTAATGCAAAGAGCCTGCAATTCAGAAACCCTCTTGGCAGCGGTAATAGCCACCAAAAAGGCCATCTTCCAAGACAGAAACTTAATATCACACTTCACAGCAGGCTCGAATGGGGGTTGTGTCAGGGACTGCAGCACCAAAGTAAGATCCCAAGGAGAAGATGGATCTTTGAATGAAGGCCTGATCAAAAAAATACCCTTAAGAAAGGCCTTGCACAGTCTACAAGAAAACATGGGGCTGTCACTTAGGTGAAAGTCCGAAATAGCCGCCAATTGAAGCTTAATCATCGAGATGCTCTCCCCTTTCTATCCGTGTTAATTAGTTGACTTTGTTAATTTAGTGTTGGATCTCTCCCCTTCATTAGCATTAGCTGTTTGTTGGTCTGTTAGGCTATTTTTCCCTGCCCTTTCCCCTCTTAGGCTCCTTCTCCTTGGGTTAGTGCTTGCATGTGTGTGTGTGTGTGTGTGTGTGTGTGTGTGTGTGCTGGGGGATTTGTGTTTTTGTTTTTTACCATGTCCAACAAACCCTCTGGTTTTAGGTGCTGCAGCTCATGCATTTGGAAGTTAGCTCCTGTTGATGCACATGAAGAGTGTGTCCACTGTCCGGGAGATCCCCATTCAGCGGTTGAATGTGATATCTGTGCAGGATTCAACCTCAGGGCTCTCCTAAACCATAGAAATAAGCTTCTTCTCAAAGGGCTAGCCAAAGGGATCCACTGCCAAGAGGGTTTCTGAATTGCAGGCTCTTTGCATTAAAGTTCTCTTCATGATTTTTCACAAGGATAAGGTATCCTCAGGACCAGTCCTTCATTCACTGGCATTTGTTACACATTTATTGCCATACTTCTACTGCCATAGCTGGCAATACCTCACATTGTCACGTCTCTCCCCCGTCGAAGATGCAAGCTAGTTTTTTCCAGTGATCTTGGAGAAATATGCTGTGGCATATGTCCTAAACCTCAGGACAAGGCTTAGGAAGCCCATGGGCTTGGCCTAGGAGAACCTGGTAGGAGCCCAACAGCAGAAAAAGGTCTGGTATGACAGGAATGCTGGAGCCCAAGAGTATGTGTGGAACAGCAGGTTACAATTCTTATTCTTGTCAGATAAAATAAGCTGCAGGCAGCTTAGAGGGGACCCTTCAAAGTGGTAAGGAAGGTCAGTGATGCTAACTACATGTTAAACCTGCTAGGCAGGAGGCAGGGGGGAAAATTATACCATGTTAACCTGATGAAGCCTTACCATGACAGGGAGGCCCTGGTGCTGAGTATTTTGCAGTGGATGGCAGGAGGAGTCTAAGGGGGATTGATGGCTACATTGAGCCAGTCATCAAAATGCCAAGTTATTAAGATGCAGCCTAGGGTTGCAGGCATACAATATGACAGTGCAGCACCATAGCGGGATCAGCAATGCCAATGCAGATGGGCTCTCAAGACAGGGCATGAGTTAATGTATTTCCAAACAGGCTCATTTCTCTCAAGCCATGTTTCTCCAGGATCACTGTAAAAAACTAGCTTGCATTTTCGAAGGGGGAGAGACGTGACAATGTGAGGTATTGCCAGCTATGGCAGTAGAAGTAAGGCAATAAATGTGTAACAAATGCCAGCATAGTTAACTGGAGTTTTGTAAGGAATTATATGTCATTTGTATATCAAGCTGATATGTGCAGATGCCTGTGTTGAAAATATGTATTTGTAAAGCTGCTTGTGTTAACAATGTACCAACAGTGGAACTTGTTAGAAAATAAATACACCTGTATGTCAGACTGTACAGTAACTGTTGAAATTAATATACTGCAACAGAGGAAACTGGAAGAGAAGAGGTTAAGCTCAGTCCAGCTAACTTTGAAAAAATATTCTGAAATTAAATTACCTGGTTTAGGCCATAAAGACTGTATCTTACAGTTCTGACTGCAGCCAGGGATAAAATGTCTGTAAAACCAGATCTAGAAATCCTACTGTATTGTCATTAGGGGTAAACTAATTGCTACCCCGGAACGGTGGAAGTTTTTGAAATAGTTTTATAGCTTCCAGATGCTATAACACATCTTAGCAAAGCTCTGTGTGTGTGTATTATGACACACATGTGCTAGATTCTGGTTCAGTTTCTATTAAAGGGAGTAAGGTGGGAACTAGAGTCCGATGACCAGGAGTGATGTCATTCTATAGCCAGCACTGAAATGGCACTTAGATATTAGTGAAAGATGTCACTTAGCTCTCACCAATCTGTTTGTGAGGGCCTCCCTATCATAGTAAGGAGGAGCACACACCCACATTATCTTACCTTGCTCTATTAAGTGAGCTAGGGGACAGTAAATCTTTAGATCAGTCAGGAAAATATAGTGAGATTAATTATTATTTTCCCGTATCTGTGTGAATCTTTCCATCTGTGTTATTTTTAAAATTTCTTGTAAATGAAACTCTGGTATGTATTGCAAATAGATATTTAGTATTTTCATGTTCTTTTATTATTTATTATTAAATATATTTAACCTTTTCATTGTGGCTGGTCTTTTAGAGAATATCTTAATCTTTGAGAGTACTTATATTTATCTGGTGACACTGTGGCTGCTACTGAAAGCCTTGTTGCATTGGTGAAATGTTACCATTTGTATTAGTATTAATTTTACTCAGTATAATTGGGTACCCTTGTAATAGCCTTAGAGTAGCTGGCTTTGGAGTGTCCTGGTGGCAGCATCTACCATATAGTCTGAGCAGAAAGGCACAGCTGGTAAAGTGTGTGTGTGTGTGTGTGTGTGTGTGTGTGTGTGTGTGTGTGTGTGTGTGTGTGTGTGTGTGTGTGTGCGTGTAAATCAAATTTCAGTGTGTGTCTCAGCTACTTGGAGCAGGGGCACCCAGCACTGTTTCCACACACAGGATGATGGAGGACTTAGCATGGAACACTTTAGTCAAGGACTCAACTCTACAGTTGTGTCAGTGATGAGTCTTATTTGGGGCCTGAATAGAGAGAGAGAGAGGGATACCCAGCTCGAGGACTGAGTGTGATCCCTGTGTGCCCTTAAGGCAAATTGTGCTTGGTGCAGAGAGCTGCACCTGAAAATATTGTATCTATTTTTGTTCCATATGAACATCCCTCACTGGTGTCAGTGGTGAAGACTGAAGCTCCTTGACTGCTGGCCCAGAGGAGAAGCATCACAGGAGCATCCAATAGTTTGATGAATAGCCTGAAGATGAAGCCAAGAGTAATTCCTCATAACATAATCAAATGCAGCAGCCCTGGAGAAATCATTAGCTGTACTGCAGTTGCATTTACTAGAGTGTTGGGCAACTTGAATGGTAGAACCCAACATAGAAAGGGCAGAAGCCTTGAAACCTGAAAAAGGAAGGCCAAAACTTACCTGGTCATATGAGTCTGGTAGTTAATGGCCTGAAAGGATAAAGTGGCAGTAGCATAAACCTTTTTGCTCAGTCTCCTCAAGCTCCTACTATCCTTATCTGAAGAAAGCAGCATGGTAGAGGTCAACAGCTTGGAGGGCTTGTCAGAAGAGGCAGACACTACAGAATAATCAGCAGAAGGGCACTTATACAGACATTTACATTCATCAGGCACCTTGTAAAATCTGTCAGGTTTCTTGGGAGCTAGGGGCTAAGAAACAGGGGCCATAGTAGCTGCTGAAAAAGGTATCCAGGAGAGTAGCCAGAAATGGGGGAACAGTAGAAGGTTCAAGACACTCCATCTGGAGGAGCTCATGATACCTTTTCGGAATATCTGAGACTTGAGAGCAATCTCACCTAAAGAATTCCATCATAAAGACAACAGTGTCCCCCAAAGGAGAGTCCCTCTAAAGGGTAATCTGGAGTAATAGAATCCTCTTCCTCTGTGCCATAGTTCAAGGGGGAAGGGATTTGAGAAAAATAAGCCAGGGTCTCTTGCCCCAAACCCTCATCCGAGGAGTCTAATTCCCTGGGTCTTCTGAGAGGAGTGGAAAACCAGGGAGGGGCAGGCACAGCCACCCCCTGGGGAGGCTTTAAATCCATTAAAGCATTAAACAACCCCTGAGTGAATTCCTGCCATTCCTGTTGGGGCTCTTTAACTACACGGGAAATATGCTTGGTTTTCTGTTTCTTTTTCTGTGAGACGTCAGCAAGAAACACCCTGGGAGGGTCAGACCCTTGGCAAAACTCAATAACAGTGGCAGGGGATCTCCTGCCTTACTAATATTGCAGAACCCTCCACAGTCCCTTGTATATAATCAGCTTAGGTTCCCACTCAACATCTGGAGCAGACATCTGTAAAGCTTCTGAAAACATGTGAGAAATTGGATCCATGCCAGCCTCCAATGGGGTTGCGGCAGAGGAATCCAAAGCAACCACCAGATGATCCTCTGGGCTTTCACTAACCTCGAGAGAGATGGCTGGGGGTAGCTGAACAGAAGCTGTATGAGACCTGCTCTTTGGTCTTTTTCTTGGCCAATGACTGACCCTAGGGATGGGAAGACTCCGCCATACTACTTTGAGCTGACAGCTTAAGATGCTAGTCTTCAAGGTAAATTGATAAGGAGGAGAGATGATTACATAGGTTCAGGGGGCAACAGCTTGGCAGACAGAACACTGCTTATGGTCATGGAAAGCACCCAAACAGAACAGACACTGGCTGTGACAGTCTTAAGGAGAACCTGGTTCCCACACTGACATTTTCCCCTTCTGGATGACACGAACCCAACCAGCATGAAATAAAACAGAAAGATAAGGAGAAACTTGTACGGGGTACTTATCTGAAACACAGCTTGGTAACCAGCACAGTAGAAAGGCATTCAGACCAATGTTCAATGATGGCGTTCAGACTGGTTGCAAAGAAGTTCTAAGTGTGTGCGTCAGTACATTACCTTTATGCCCAGTGCTCTGCATGGGGAGAGTACGTTTGACATATGGTGACTGTAAGTACTAAAGGCTTTGGTATACTGGCCGGATGTTGTGCTATCCTTGGCAGGAGATCCCTTTAGTTATGAATACTGCAACAGAGATATGCAAGGACATTGTTCAAATACTTCAGGACCTTGAAACTAATTCATCTTTTTAATATATCATGTGGCACATTTGAAGGTTGGAATTTATTGGTCATTTCAAAAATAGTTTAAAAATTCTCAATCAGATAATAGAAATAAGGTCCATCATTATGACAGACTTAATTCTACGAAGGTCTGATTATTGTCAGCCCTCCATGTCCTTCATCTTCTCATGGTGCTCTGGCATTGGTCTCAGACTGCTTGAAGGACTGTCCTACATATGCCTCTATTCAATACTATCAACTCACACTATCCTAGCTGGAAAACAGTACACAGGTATGAAGCTTCCCTGTCTGGCATCTTTTTTGAGGGGGTTGAAATTCTGTTACTTGCAGCTAAGGAGTATCAGCAAAAATGTTGTGGTCTTGGCTTAAGGACAGATGGCCAAATGAACAGTTAGATGACTTAGATTTTCTAGACATTGAACAAGCAAAACTTTCCACAATGAAAAGATGGTCAAGATCCAAACTGCATGAGGGGTAGAACAAACATTAAGTGCAAATGTTAAGCATGCTCTCCTGCTCCAGCATGTGCCAAAAGAGAGCTTCAGAGCTCAGTAAAATCAGATAAAAAATAGCTAGACTAAAACAAGTGCAAAAACAAATAATCCTATCGTAGACCCAATAAGGATGACTCCTGCTATCAGATTAGTCCACATATCTAGTCAAAATATTGCAATCTGCAGCCAAATATCAACAAAATTGTGTTAATATGCTTAAATCACCATGTATTTTTTAAAATAGTCTTTCCCACAGTTCCACAGTCCATCCAGATTCTACCCTCAGTCATCCTGAATCCAAATCCACTCTTTTTACTGACTATAAACTACCCTATACCTTTATGCTGGTAATCCATTACAGTCTGAATTCTCTTCTCTCACTGCAGTTGTTGCTCCAAAATCTTCACTCCTTACACTTTCCCCAAACCAGGAAGAATATCAGCAAATTTTTTTTGTCAGAATTCTGCAGCCACTTCTCAGTCTTCAGGTATAATGCTAGGTTAACAAAACACGTGGCCCTGCTCTAAAACCTGCATCCTCATCAGCTCCTGATGTAGCTTCACTAGTAATCACCTGGGCATTAGTAGTATTCATTCAGACATTTACACAGACTCCAACTGGTATCCACAATCGTCCATAACTCAAGGACTACAGATATCTGTGAACAGGCAGTGAAATGGACCTTTATCAATTTCTGAAATTATCTCATTACAGATATAAACACACGTGTGTGTGCGTGTGTGTGTGTGTGTGTGTGTGTGTGTGTGTGTGTGTGTGTGTGTGTGTGTGTGTGTGCGCGCGCACATGCACACATGACAACAGCAGCTGAATATGACGTGAGCATGACAATGAGATGGAATACTCTCGGCTCCAAAAAGAGTGAGTGTAACCTTGTTGTCCGTGAACATCAATAGTCCTGTAAGGTCAATCACAAGGCACTCAGACACACAAAGAGCCATGGTTCTAAGGTTCCTGATTGGTGATCAAAGGCTAAGCAGAGGCAAAAAAATATGCCATTGGAAAATATCATTAAAGGTTATCTTCTGGCAGATAAGACCTGCTTTGCTCACCTAGGAGCTAATTTCCTCACTCTGTACTTAAAATGCTGTAGTTCCAAACTAATAAACGCACTTTCTCAAGCTTTTCACTACACTGATTTGTCTTTGGTGCATTCCTGAATTTCCCCACAGTTCTGAACCCACTTCATCCTCAGGAAGGGTATTCCAAGTAACAGCTCTGCATGTCACCACTGAGCTGGCACTACCAGGTTTAGTACTTTTCAGGGATCTCTGCTTCGGTATAACAAAATAATAAATATTAACAATACTATTTGTTAAGCAGGTAGGCCCACTTGACACAAAGTTCCTTTTCAGGGGAGACCCAGAAGCAACATCTGGTTAAGTGCCTTGCTTAAGGTCACACAGGAGGCAAATGAGAGCTGAGGGGATCAAACCCTGTACCACAGAAATTACATCTCACAACCTTAACCGCTGAGCCAACTGCCAAATAACTTTTTAGCAAACTGACAGACAAATATCTGTCAGAAGCAGGATTCAAACCTATGCCTCCAGATGAATATGCAGACTGAATGCATCACCTTAGGCCATTTGTCCATCACAATGAAATAAATTAGACCATTTCAGAGCTTCCAGGTTAATTGCTAAACTACAGATGATGATCAGCTTGACCTCTTAAAAAGGAGAGACAACTAAAAATACAAAACATTCCTGTGCTTGCCTGTGTTGATTTTTAAGTATTGGAACCAGCAACTTTCAAGTTTTAACCTGGAAGAGAGAAAAAGATTCTACCAACTACAACCCACAAGAGCCCAGATGCGGAACAGTGAGCACTAACAAACAAAAAAAGACTGCACATTATTAACTTCTTCTTTCATGTTTGTATCCAAGTGAAATTAAAGACAGGTACTAAAAAGATGTACTTTCCTGTGAACCCGACAGACTATTTACTTAAGGATTCAGTGCTACTGACGTACATGTTTAAGGTGCTCTGTGATAATACTCTAAGAAACCTAACACATTTATGTTGCTTAACCATGACATAGGAAAAAGAAACATACGTCATCTACATTGCATATGTATACACACACACACACACACACACACACACACACACAAAACTACCAGTGTTAATTATACGACAGATTAAATAAGTGCATCTTCTAAACAATTTTAAGAGCAGCCAGAAAAGGAAAGTTGTCCTGATGTGGTTAGGAAGGTTTCCATTTTAATACTTCACTGGAGAGAACGCCCAATACCCTCATCTCATTTCCTTGTGGGGCAATAAAGTACACCACAATAACCAATGTTTAGGGATCATAAGGACAGAAGGGGGTCAGAAAGTCAGATACAGTGCAGGATTTTCATTGCTTACATACATATACAGTTTCAAAAGTTCCAGACCATATTTAAAGCTGTATGCCAATATAAAATGCATCCAAAGTAGTATTTTACAAATAAAACAAAGATATATTATAAGCACTTCTGTCACTTGCTGGCATCTGTCTGAAAGCTGGCATTTACTCAGTGGTGCAGATCCTCACTTGAAAACGTTCTGACTAGAAACAAAAGATCACTTGTACTCACTCACTGAACGTGGACATTGTTACTACTGGACTTGACCACTAGACCAGTTGCAATATTTTTATATCTGGACCAGAACATTGTGAAATAATCCTTAAGGTGAGCACTGAAAACAATCTAGCACAGCACACGGAGATATAAAAATGTTATTCAGTCATTTCTAAAAGTGGAATTCATACCATATGCTGTCCATCAAAATACAATAAAAAAATCTGTTCTGATTTAATGACATGTTTCACCATTACCATCAGACTACCCACCCATTCAGGACCAACGAACCATAATTCTTGTACTGGCACAGCATGTTGATCCCGTTACAAGGAAATAAATCCATAAGGAAAGGAAGCAGGCAGAACAAGGAAGTATAGTCGAAAGGCTACAGCTTTAAGCAAACATATTAAAAGCAGGCAAACCAGCAACAAAAGGAAAGGAATTTGGGATAAGAAGAAGGCTGGTGCAAAAAATGGCAAGAAAAAAAGAAGATATTATTATTCATTTGTTAAACAAGTAATGTCACCATACAAAAGTGTCTTTACAAACGGGCTACATGGGAGCATTGTCTGGCACTGAGTCCCACATTATGCAAGTGGTCAGCATACCCCTCAATTGTCCAGATTTTTGCCTCATACTTTTGTTCTGTTTCTCATAAAATTTATGGTTTTCTGGAAAATCACTGAGGACTGAACACACTAAATAATGATGCACATTTGAGTTTCAGACTTTATATGGTAGGTTCATAGGTGTTTACTAGGCTAATGACCACAAGTGCCTTTTAAGCCTAGCCATGCATCCCAAATCTCTGACAAGTTCTGGTACCCTTGGATAAGTATAAGCAGAGGCTTGGGAGATGAAACATTTACAAGCAGGGGCCTGGGGATGAAACATTTACAGGCTGCCTGTGTCCATTAGAGATGCAGGTACCAAACCAGGGATGAATTTTCTGTTCCCCATCCAACTACCCAAGCTGCACTTGAATTGGGTTACGGAGAAACTCTGCTTCAATGGACGGGGAGCTGATGCAGAGAAGGGGTAGTCTCTTGGATACACACCTGTCTCTCCAGCAGGTTGTAGTTATATCACAGTCAAGGTTTAAGTCTTTAGAACGGGTAATTCTGGTACTGTTTGCTTTGCGGATATGCAGGAGGTCCATCAGAGTGAGGTCTGACAATGCCTTGTACGTCAGGCATAAATCTACACTCAACAGCCTGTAGAAGACAGAATACAGGAATAAGGCCTTAAGGCTTTCTGCATGGGACATGTTACTCACGCCCTGTATTCTTTTAGTGAGGAACCTCTGTGGACACTCCAATTGTTGGACATGCCTGGTTAGATAAGCACCAAAGGGGGCATTGTACTCAATGATAGGTCTGATGAATGCTGAATACAGTGGAACAATTACCGCCTTGGCTCTAGTTTCCATGCTTTTGTTTATAAGTTGCACAACACAGAATGATTTCCTCACTACTGTAGACACGTGATGGTCAAAGGCTAAATTACTGTCTGTGTGTGTTCCCAAGTCCCTGACTACTGGGTCAACTCTTAGTGGCGTGTTGTCAATATGATAGTTATCAGGGGTGGATGACTTCCCAAAGGATACTATTATAGGTTCATAGGTTGGTACTAGGCTATCGGCCGTAGGGCCTATACAAGCCTAGCCATAACAATTCCCTGGATATTTCTTCCCACAATATTTAGTTCCCTGGTCCCCTGTTTTGGCATTTAGTTTTAGTCCGTGGCTCTGTCACCAGTTATTTGTCTGTGTTATCTCTTCCTGGAGAACATTTGGGTCAGTGGGGGATTCAATGACAGATCCTTACTTACAATCATCTGCAAATTTAGTCAGCCAGAAGCCAACGACATTGGCCTTAACTTCAGAGAAGCAAATGCCAAAATAGACAGATTTCCGTTTGTGACTGGGCTTTTTGTAGAGGTGGACTCCCCAGTTCTAACTTCCTGGGTCATGTCTGGGAGCTACTTGGCTATCTGCTGGGTTTAATAGACATTTATACTGAACCTCTTCAGTTTGTCAAAAATGCCTCAGTGGGATGCGTGTCAAATGCCTTGGCCAGGTCAAGGTAGGCAGTGTGAACCATTTTGCCCTCATCCATTATTATGATGACCTTTTCAAAGAAATCCACCAGGTTGAGTAGGCATGACCTGCCCCTGACAAAGCCAAATTGGGTTGAGTCCAGTGTGTGTGGAGGCTTCCTATGTCACTATTGATCATTTCCATGATAATTCTTTCCATGGCTTTGCATACGAGACTAGCAAGACGTGTGGGTCTGTAGATGGCCCACCTTTGTGCAGATGGAGGACTGTTGCTGTTCTCCATTCATGAGGCATAAAAAGCCTGTTAGGAGGCAACAGTTAAATAGCAATTCCAGAAGGCCTAATAGGTCATGTTTCATCCTATTTAGAAGGCATTCTGGGATATTGTCTGGGCCCACTGATTATGTGTTCTTCACCTGAGAAAGAGCATTAAGGACCTGTTCCCTAGTGATAGCAGGGGGAGTTATATTCATGGGATCATAGGAAGTTACTAGGCTAATGGCCCTATGCCCCTTACAAGCTTAGCCAAGTTCTGCCTTTGTTTCCACGATCAGCACCTATTACCTCATCCAACAGAGACACAGGTGGAACCCCTGGGGTGAATTTATGGTTACCCATCCAATCGTCTGGATTGTGCTTGAAGAGGGTCAAAGAAGTGCTCTGCTTTACATGAATTGGGAGTGTGTTCCACAGGTGTAGCAACCTCCGGGAGACAAATCTGTCCCTCCAGCAGGTTCTATTAATGTCACATACCAGGTTAAGGTCTTTAGAGTGAGTAACCCGTAAGCCAATGGACTTACGGATATTTAGCATTTCCAATAAAGCAGAGTCAGAGATTGCCTTATACAAAAGGCAGAGATTGCCTCTGAGTAGTCTGTATAAAATGGAGTATAGTGACAGTGACTGCAGCTGATCCACATAGGACAGATGCTGAAGACCTTGAATCCTCCTTGTGAGGAACCTTTGTAGTCTCTCCAATTGCTGCAGGTGCTTGGAAAGGTACATACCAAAAGGATAGTTGTACATAATTATTGTCCTAATGAGGGAAAAGAACAGGGAGGTTATGACTTCTTTTTTTCTGGAGGCAATGCCCATATTTATGAGATGAGCAATATAGAATGCCCTTCTTACCACTGCAGAGACATGGTGATCAAAGGTAAGGCTGCTGTCGACCTGTGAGCCCAGTTCTCTCACTACTGAGTGCGTGCTTAGGATGTTTCTATTGTTGTAGTTAGCTGAACATCGCCTTTACTGAAAGGGATGATCATACATTTTTTGCACTGAGTTTAAGGCCATGACTTTCGCACCAATCATTTGTTTGTAAGACCCTCTTGAAGGATGTTGACATTGTTTGAGAATTCTATGATTGCTCCCAGTTTGTAGTTATCAGCAAACTTTGTCAACCACAGACCTTTCGTTTTTGCTTGTACTTCGGAGAAATCGATTCCTAACAGTAGAGATCCAGGACTGATCCCTGTGGAACACCACTGGTTACGGGTCTGCTGCTGGAGGTGGATTCCCCTATTTTGACTGCATGGGTTCTACTGGTAAGCCAATCAACAACCCACCTAAAGATATAAGGATTGATACCTAGTTGGGTGAGTTTGTCAATAATGCCTGATTGGGGAATAGTGTCAAAAGCCTTGGCCAAGTCCAGGTAGGCTGTATACACAGTTTTCCCCTTTGTCCAGGGCTCTGGTGACTGTCCTAAAGAAGTCCACCAGGTTTAATAGGCATGATCTCCCTTTGACAAATCCAAACTGAGTAGGGTCAAGTGTTTGGAGATTACTTGTATCTTTGTTGATAAGGTCCATGATGATTCTCTCCAAGGCCTTGCAGATAAGGCTAGTCAGGTTTATAGTTCCCACGGTTAGTGGCAACACCATCTTTGTGCAAGGGGACAACTATGGCCATTTTCCATTCAGCTGGGATGAAGCCAGTGCTTAGAATATGACTGAAAAGAGTACCCAATGGTGTTGCTAGTTCTTGTTGAAGTCCATGTAGGATGCAGCCTGGGATGTTATCAGGTCCCTTAGATGCTGTGTTTTTGGCCTTATTGAGGGTGTATACAACCTGCTCTCGAGAGATACAAGGTGGGGGATAGGTGGAAGGAATGTCATGGGGTATGTTTGGTGGGTTCAATGGAGTGAAGTTTTCACAGAACCTGTCAGCTAACAGGTATGCTATGTCCACAAGCTCAGTGCATGCGACATCATTAACTACCAGTTTGGTGCAAATCTGGGTCTTACCTTTTAGGCTACAGTTGTAACCAATGAATGCCTTATGGTTGTCTTTAGTTTAGGACTATAATTTGGATTTGTGGTTTGCTTTGCAGGACTTCACAATAAGTCTTATTTGCTTGTTTATGCTGAAGGGAGTGTTCCAGTTTATGGGACACGCCCTCTTACTTTTGGACAACAAGTTCTTTCTCTTATTTTAAAGCCTGTTAATGGCAGTTGTCCACCAGGCAGGTTTGCTCTTCCTTGAAAAGCTTGTTTTGGTCCAATCAGTTACGTCTGCATCAATGCAGTTATACAGGTGTTTGTAAAAAGCATTGGTGTAGGACTCAGCAGACTTAACAGTTCCGTCTGTGGGGGGAGGTGCAGTGAAGTTATTTATACCATCCCTTAGAAGGATATAATCTGCTCTAGAGAAGTTTTTTAGCTTAGTTGCTGCTGGGGGGGGCAGGTACTTCAAAAGAGACTGATTTGTGGTCAGATCTGACAAGAGAAGACCTCACAAAGGGGTGCTATAGTGGTCTCCCATATTGGTAAGCACCAAATCCAGCATGTCGGCATCCCTAGCTGGGGTGTCTACCAGCTGGTCCAGGGCATTTGAGTTAATGAACTCAAGGAACCTTTGGACAAGTGAGTCTGAGCATGAGTAATTTACCCAGTCAATGGATGGGCAATTAAAATCACCCAGAACCATGGTATTCAGATGTATCCTGATGGATTCCAGTATATCCAAATAGGCAGAGTGGGTGTCCTGATTCATGCAGGGGGTCCTATAGCTGACAATGACTTGAATAGGCATCCTACCAACAGTTAGTTAAACCTGAGGTGTCTCCAGGACATCACACTGTTTAACCAATCTGGAGGTGTATTTATCTTTAATGAATGTTGATACACTGCCTCCTTTAGTTTTCTCACCTTCCGTTCGTGGTATGAATGTGTGGTAGGTGTAGTAGCCCAGTATGGCTGGGGTGCTTCCCACAGCCTTGAACCAGGTCTCTGTGACTGCACAGATGCCCGCATCTTCCAAGGTAATGACTGCTTCCAATGAGTGCAGTTTCATGCTAAGACTCCTTATTTCCCTGGAACGCTAATTCCACCTAATACGCGGCTTCTCAGCGCTTCTGTGGATCACTAGTGATATCTGCATTGCTTACTGTACTTATTTCCTTGTTTCACTTGAAAGAAAGTTACTGTTTGTCGTTTTTGCATTTAAGTTACCTGTAACACATTGCACTTAAGTTACCTGGCACTTGCGCGCTAAAGCAACTATATAAGTCAGCACTAAAAATTAAAAGCACTACACCCTCACTCCCCACTGGCCCTTGTTTTCAATTATTAAGGAATTCCCAATATTATTCTAGCATGTCCAAAGGTCAGTTGTCAATCTCCTCTCTGGTCCAGCTGGTGAATCTGGGAATCTTGAGGCAATGTTACAACTGCCTCATGTACACAGACAACCCGCTCCTCCTCCCAACAAATTCCAACACATGTGAGAGATGCAACCATATAGCCAAACTGGAGGCTAAGCTCTCTCAACTCAGTACTGGCATAACCAGTCAGGAGGAGAAGGAAACCACACTCACTACAATTCCAGTCTCACATAGACCTACCACAACAGCAAACCAAACACATAATCACACAAAAACATACTCGGAGGCTCTAAATAAAGATCTGCCTAAGCAGCAGAGACCTCCAAAGCAGACACCCAAGCAACCGCTACCCCAAAACAAAACACGTGCAACACATATCTCACAAAGCCAGTGTGCCGAACAGTCACAGCCCTTAAGACTAAACAACACACCCGATACACTTGTAATAGGTGACTATCATCAGGCACACTGACGTCCCGCTCACCAGGCTGAACAAGGAGAGGGTCACGGTGTGCAGCCTGTCGGGCGCTAGAATCCGCCACATAACACAAGCACTCAGGTCACTCCAAGGCAAGTAAAATATGACTCAGTCATTGTTCATGCTGGTGTGAATGACCTGAGACGTACCTCCCTGGACTACATGAAAAGAGACATAAAGGAGCTCTCTGAGCATGTAGCCCAGGCCGGTATGACCCTGATCTTGAGTAGCATCCTACCCTCACCAAGAATGATGCCACAATATGAAGACAAGATGATCAATTTCAACAATTGGCTTAAGTACTGGTGTCATTCAAAGGGGATCCAATGCCTGTCAGCTTGGGATGACATGCTCGACAAGCCACGATGCTTCGCTAGGGACGGCTTGCACCTGTCACCCCTGGGCTTTCGGATATTGGCAAAGGCTCTTGCTACCCCCATAGTGCCTTTTTTAGTTAAGGCTCAAAAGACAAACCCACCTCCATAGGTATCACAAGGGATAAGAAACTAAGAGTAATGCTACTCAACGCCAGAAGTCTAAACCTCAAGATGCACGCACTCAAAACTCTCCTTAACATGGAGAACATCGATATCTGTGCAGTAACAGAAACCTGGTTCACGGCTCCTGAGAGCACCCCAGCACTACCAGGTTATACCTCATACCATGCTTTTCGGCCCCAAAACTTGGACCTAACCACAAAAGGAAGGGGAGTATCGATATTCATCAAAGATACCCACACCTCCAGTTTGGTGGCAAAGCACGAAGCATCAGAGACTATCCATGTGCAACTAACAGTGGGTAAAACTGCCTTCCAGTTTATAGCCTGCTACAGACCACCCTCCCAAACCCAGGAACCCCACTCAGCCTTTCTGAGAACACTGGAAAATATGAAGGTCTCTCCAAACACCATTATATTGGGCGACTTCAACTACCCAAACATAGACTGGGAGCATTACTCTAGCTCCAACACCCTAGCCCAAAGTTTCCTAGAATTTATAAACTCAAATGCTATGGAACAACTTGTTACCACTCCCACAAGAGGGGAAAACATACTGGACCTGATCATCACTACCCAAACATAGACTGGGAGCATTACTCTAGCTCCAACACCCTAGCCCAAAGGTTCCTAGAATTTATAAACTCAAATGCTATGGAACAACTTGTTACCACTCCCACAAGAGGGGAAAACATACTGGACCTGATCATCACCAACATGGGGACTCTATGCTCCAGACCAGAAGTGATTGTTAAATTAGTTGTTTACAAAATTATATTTAAATTTCAAGCCTTAAAAAATCTTTTAGTCATTATAGATTAACTTGATATTTGATAAAAATTTATATAAGCTATATTTTTTTATATCTTAAACATATTTTTGTGCATTTTTACATGGTTAGATATAATATATAGGAATATATACACATAATATTTAATGAATAATATTTGTTCTTTCAAATAGTATGAATTACTTTGAAGCAATCTATATGAAATTCATTCTCTCTCACACACATTTTGTCATACTTTTTTACATATTTGTTATAAAAATACATGGAATTCTATAGTTTAAGAATTGCACTTTTGAAGGTAATTGATGTTGATTCTATCTTTTAATGTTGAGATACAAAGAAGAAGAAAAAAATACTGGTAGAGCACTTTAAAATTTATTCATGAAATGACGTAATTGAATAATAAGTGCTGATTAACTTAAAAAAATTTGTATAAATAACAGTTAACAGCACTTTGTATTTGTGATCCATTTGAAGGCGATAAGCCGAGGTACCAGATCGCAATAAACGCTTTACTGGCATGGTGCTGGTTGAATTTGTGTTTTTCTTTGAAGTTGCTGCTTTTCTATAGTGTTTGTGGAAGTGGTTCTTTCGTTACTGCCAGCACCTGTTTGCCAGTTATGACACAATCTAGTGGAGCTCTAAACCCAGTGGGTGCATCTTGCTTTGCTGAGATAGTAAGTGAAAGAGAAAAAAAGTTTTGCAACTCTAATTTTGATGTCTGGAATATGGGCATAAACAAGCAGACTGATGATCGTTTTTGTTCCTTGGAAAGACTTATGAATAAGGAAATTGCCTTGTTCCTGGACACTTGCCTTCTTGAAAAATATGTAGACCTAAATTTAACACCAAGAGGTCTGTGTATTGATAAGTTACCCGTCGCTGAATTCGCTGAAGAAGAACATGATCTGCTTAATGAATGGAAAGCAGCATCTCTTGAGTGTACTAACAAGTGGCTCCGTATATTAATCAAACGGAACCAGAGAGCGCATGATAAGCTAAAAAAGGAAATTCTGCATCTACAGGATGAGGTGGTGGGGGAGTCCTGTTTCAAGATGCAGTTTAGTAAAATTACGGACAAAATCAGTAAATTAGAAACAGAGATTTTATCACGCAAAAGAAACAAGCTTATACGCGACATGAAGGACTACGAGAGTGGAGTCTTATTTTCATGGCAACGCGATACTTCACGTAGCAGATCCAAGATTCGAAAAAACCCGCGAAATCAACGGACACAGCGTAGTGCTTCAGCGTCCTCAGGGGAACGGGAAAGGAATTATGTAAAAAATGTGACTTTTTCTAACTTTACTAATGGACAAAGTGAAATAGATTGCATTAATGGCTCTTCTTCTAACATTCCTGCCGCTGATGCTTCCTTTCAGACCAATAAGTCTGGTCGAGGGAGAAATGGGCGAAAGGGTAGAAATCGTTTTAAGGAATGAGCGAGTAAGTAATTCATATTTGGATAATTTATGCTTGGTTAACTTGTCTAATTTAACTGTAAACCAAGCTATGAGATCTGTATTATTAAAGGGAAGTAAGTTTGTACCAACTTTTTTTCCCTCATTAAGTGATATTTATTTTGAACTTAAAAAATTTGTAAGAAAATTATATTTAAAAGTTTTTTTCGATAATGACAATAATATAAATATAAGTGATGAAATTTGTGAAACTGATGTTCATAATACCACTACTGAAAGTGATGATAATGAATTATTAAATTTATCTGTTTATGACTATGAATATGCTGATTTTGACTTAGTCTATGAAGACACACTTGATAATATTAAGGATGGTGAAATGTTTTTTACGGGCTATGGCAAATTGGCTATTCCACATTTTGCATCTGAGAGTACTTTTACACCTTACATTAAAGTGCCTGCAATTTCTACTTTTTTCAGAATAGTATTCAAGGAAATAACAGTGTTAATGGAAAGTCTGAAAAATGTACCAAAATATTATAATCTGAACAAAGATGAATGGATGGCTTTAAAACATTTGAAAAAAATAAAAACGGAGTTTATTTTTAAATGTGCAGATAAAGGTGGCAATTGGGTAGTTTTAAAAAAAATCAGATTATTGTGAAATGGTTTATGATTTGTTGAAAAATCAAGATGAATATCTATGCTTGAGAAAGGACCCGATTGTTGAGTTCAACAGTGAATTGTTGAATCTTTTGGAAAGAGGGGAACGTCTTGGTTTCTTTAACCAAAGTGATGTAGGAAAGTTATATGTAAAAAAACCAATGACGCCAACCTTTTATGCATTACTGAAAGTGCACAAGAATTTAATCAAGCCACCAGGAAGGCCTATAGTTTCAGGCAAAGATTCTTTTTTGAGTAAAGTTAATATTTTTTTGGACTACCATTTAAAAAGTCACCTTTCTAAAATTTCAGCTCACATCTCCAACACTCAGGATTTATTAGATAAAATTGGTAAAATCAAATGGAATAATAGTTACTATTGGGTAACTATAGATGTGAAGGCATTATATACTAACATTAATAAAAGGTGGGGACTTGAAGCTGTCCAAAATATGTTGGGAGACGGTCCTAGAACCTCTTTTTTGATACAAATGTTGGAATTTTGTCTTTCCCATAGTTATTTTTATTTTAATAATGACTTCTACCTTCAAACTAAAGGGACGGCTATGGGGGCTGCTTTTGCGCCCTCATATGCCATCCTTTATATGGGTTATTTTGAGAAGTTATATATTTATCTAACTTCTTTTTACCAAAAAAATGTAATATTCTATAAGCGGTTTATTGATGACCTCATTTTGATATGTAGTGGTGAGATTACTGAATTTCTAGAATTTTTTGAAGAATTAAATAATAATGGTCATGGTTTAAATTTTTCTTATGAAATTGACAGAAACAGGATTAATTTTTTACTTGATAGAATAAACTGGTCAGTCCAACAAATAAATAAAAACAGCCCTCTGGAAGGCTGAACAAAAGTCCCAGTATATTTCTATAAAACCCATGTTGGATAGATAATAGGGTATAGGTTGTATAATGGAAAGTACTGTTATTTTTAATAAAAGTATTATCTAGAAATTTTAGTATGCATAACTATTCTAAAGTATTTTAGTAATCACATATAGGTAAGGGAAGTCATTATATGTAAATGAATATGTAGTTTTAATAGGTTTTTAAGCATGTTTTTAAATAGTATTCATTTATAGATAGGTTCATTGAGGGAATCCAGCACTGTGCACTTTAAATACTGATGAGTTTTAAGTATTAGGGTTAATGATGTGATTTTATAATTATGACATGTTAATTGAAGATTTGAATATCATATAAAAAGGGAGTTAACAAAGGTGTAAGTGGTTCTGATGAAATCTACGGCAGTAGATGAAAGCGCTCAACCAGAGACTGTCTTTTTGTGTATAAAATAGAGAAATTACTAATTTCTTCGTGCCAGTGCGGTTCATTACAAATACTGGGACTTTTGTTCAGCCTTCCAGAGGATTAATTTTTTAGATATAACTTTGTTTCATGAAGATGGAAAAATAGGGTATAGACCTTATAGGAAAGAAACTTCTGTAAATATGTTCCTACATGCAGAAAGTATGCATCCGGAACATTTGATTTGATCTCTACCTTTTGGTGAATTTCAAAGGATTTATAACCACACTAGTGATGTTAATGATAGGTATCTTAAACGAAGTAAGGTAGAATCAAGATTATCCAAGAGAGGTTATAAAAATGACCATTTGCTATTTTCTAAAAATAAAGTACTAGGAATTACAGACCACTTTGAATTTGAACATCATAAAGGTAGACAGGTAAGACAAAGACCTTTAACAATAGAAAGAAAAAATTCAGTAACAAGGGGAAGAAATGAAGATGACACTAAGACTAGTGAGTTTAAGTTATTTTTTGTTACGAAATATTCCCCTTTATCTAAAGAATTATGTAATATTATAAGAAAATATTGGTATCTGATTTGTGAGGATGAATATATAGGTTCTATGTTTCCCAAACATATAATTTTCTCTTATAAAAAAGGGAAAAATCTGAAGGAGTTATTAAATTTTAACTTTCTCAGTAAAGGTGAAGAGGAAATGAATGATAATACTGTAGGCACTTATATATGTGGACAGTGTAGTGTTTGTAGCAGAATTGACAATATAACTAATATCAATGGTGTGTCTTTTAAAGCTAGATATCGTTTCAATTGTAAATCAGTGGGAGTGGTGTATATTTTGGGTTGTTCATGTTTCAACACTTGGTACATAGGACAAACAAAAAGAATGGTTCGTGTCCGAATTTTGGAACATATAAAAGATATTAGGAACAAAAATGAATGTAGTCCGGTGGCCAAACATTTTCTGGAAAAACATAAAAGTGACCCAAGCAGTTTAAAATTTTGTGTTCTGGGTAAACCTTTTAATTGTGAAAATGGGGGACTATTAGTTCAAAAACTACTCGAATTAGACACCAGAATGATTCTGAAATTTAATACATTGAAACCATATGGACTGAACTTGGAATTAAGTATTTAATATTAACTAATTTTCCTATATACTAAAGAATATATATAAATATTGATTGTTAAATTAGTTGTTTATAAAATTATATTTAAATTTTAAGCCTTAAAAAATCTTTTAGTCATTATAGATTAACTTGATATTTGATAAAAATTTATATAAGCTATATTTTTTTATATCTTAAACATATTTTTGTGCATTTTTACATGGTTAGATATAATATATAGGAATATATACACACAATATTTAATGAATAATATTTGTTCTTTTAAATAGTATGAATTACTTTGAAGCAATCAATATGAAATTCATTCTCTCTCACACACATTTTGTCATACTTTTTTACATATTTGTTATAAAAATACATGGAATTCTATAGTTTAAGAATTGCACTTTTGAAGGTAATTTGATGTTGATTCTATCTTTTAATGTTGAGATACAAAGAAGAAGAAAAAAATACTGGTAGAGCACTTTAAAATTTATTCATGAAATGATGTAATTGAATAATTAGTG
This sequence comes from Protopterus annectens, assembly GCF_019279795.1. Taxonomy (NCBI): domain Eukaryota; kingdom Metazoa; phylum Chordata; order Ceratodontiformes; family Protopteridae; genus Protopterus; species Protopterus annectens. Next base: position 1,705,474,577 of record NC_056729.1, on the reverse strand, counting down.
CTGATTAACTTAAAAAAATTTGTATAAATAACAGTTAACAGCACTTTGTATTTGTGATCCATTTGAAGGCGAAAAGCCGAGGTACCAGATCGCAATAAACGCTTTACTGGCATGGTGCTGGTTGAATTTGTGTTTTTCTTTGAAGTTGCTGGTTTTCTATAGTGTTTGGGGAAAACATACTGGACCTGATCATCACCAACATGGGGACTCTATGCTCCAGACCAGAAGTGTATCCCTCACTGGTGAGATCAGACCATAAACTAATCTCACTGGATATTCACATCCCGACCCCACCCCCTGCCCAGAAAACCACAGTGAAAAACTTCTCTAAAGCAAATTTCACACGCCTCAAAACCGAGGTGGAATCCTTCAAAGCCCCTGGGCTTGTGAAAAATACGGCCCAGACCGCAGAATCCTTTATAAACGCATTCTATGAACACCTTCAGGAATGCATGGATCATGCGATCCCAAATAAAACCAAGACCCAATCCTCAAAAGGCAGACGTCCTGTCTGGTGGACCCCAGCTATAAACAAACTATACAATAGAAGGAGGAGGCTACTAAATGATAGAGCAAAATCCCAGAAAGGGAAGGCATCACTGATCAGTATTAGCAAAAAACTACGGGCACTCATAAAATTGTCTAAGGCCAGCTTCGAGAGAAAAAGTGCACAGGACACTAAGGATAATCACAAGGCTTTATGTTAGGAACCTGGGTGGTAATTCCCAGATATGCTCAGAATTAGTCCAAAATGACAAAAAATACACTGAACCCACAGACATTGCCAACATCCTAGCTGACAGGTTCAGTGCAAACCCCCCCCCACCAAAAGGGCAAATATCTATCCCAGCAGAGTGCTGCCCCTCTGACATCTCAGATGCTCAGGTAAGAGCCGCCCTCTCCAAAGCAAAAAACACAGCATCAATGGGACCAGACGGTGTCCCGGGCTGCGTCCTACATGAACTCCAAGAAGAGCTAAACCCAAACATAAAACTACTGTTCAATCTAAGCCTTACTACAGGACATGTGCCCAAAGAGTGGCATACAGCAACAGTGGTCCCTCTCCATAAAGGTGGTGCCTCAACGGATCCTGGAAACTATCGCCCCATAAGCCTGACTAGCTTGGTCTGCAAAGCTATGGAAAGGATCATCATGGACCTCATAAATAAAGATATTGGGGACCTACAGACACTGGATCCTACCCAGTTCGGCTTTGTTAAGGGCAGATCCTGCCTCTTAAACCTGGTTGATTTCTTTGAAACAGTCACCAAGGCCATTGATGAGGAGAAGGTGGTCCGCACAGCCTACCTGGACCTCGCAAAAGCCTTCAATACAATACCCCACTCGGGCATTATAGATAAGCTCACCAGCTTAAATATAAACCCCTATGTCACTAGATGGATTGCAAACTGGCTCAAGGACAGAACCCACATGGTTAGAATTGCTGGAGCCATGTCAGACTCCAAACCAGTTACAAGTGGTGTTCCACAAGGCTCAGTCCTGGGACCTCTCTTGTTCGGTATATATTTCTCGGAGGTACAGGCCAACAATGAAGGACTGTGGCTGACCAAGTTCGCAGATGACTGCAAACTGGGCGCCATAATCGACTCTCCAGCCAACACAAGCATCCTCCAAAAGGGCCTCATAGAAACAGACAACTGGTGCCAGAGCCATGGCCTCAAGCTAAATGCCAAAAAGTGGATAGTCATCCCCTTTGGCAAAAACAAAGTGCCCACAAATTACCACATAGGTGGTAATCCATTAAGTACAGAAGAAATAATTAGGGACCTGGGGACCCAAGTTGATAGCAATCTCTCATTTGACAACCACGTGGCCAAAGTGGTTAGAAAAACGTTTTATATAGCCCACCTAATCATGAAGGGATTCACATCTAGATCAGGGGAGGTCATCGTGCCTCTTTACTCATCCCTCATCAGGCCCATAATTGAGTACAATGCCCCTTTTGGGATGTACCTTACCAGATACCTGCAGCAACTGGAAAGACCCCAAAAGTACCTCAACAAGAGGATCAAAGGGCTCAAACAGATGCCATATGCTGCCCGGTTAAAGAAACTCCAGCTCTACTCAGTGGCATACCACATGTTCAGAGGCGATCTGTGCCTGATGTATAAAGCCATGTCCAACCCGGAATTAATGGACATGCTGCACCTCAGAAAATCCAAATCCCATCGAGCTACGTGCGAGACTTGAACCTCAGCACTGAAATAAATAGGACATGCTGGAGGGACAGATTCATAACCCAGAGGCTCCCTTCACTCTGGAATAAAATCCCAGTCCAGGTTAGGCAGAGTCCCTCATTGACTCTCTTCAAGAGGAATCTTGATGAGTGGATGGGAGATCGTAGGTTTACCCCGGGTATCACTTCTGTGTCACTGTTAGACAGAGGCACAGTATACTAACCTCGAAAAAGGGCATAGCAAAATAAATTTAAAATGGGTGGCGAAAGCCAAACACATTCTGGCTAGGCTTATAAATGCCCTAGGGCAGATAGCCTAGTATGAACCTATGAACTTTTAGTAGCATAACCTTTAGGTTGTTTTCTGATTAAATTTATAGGTCGGGAATTTTGTCCTTTGTGACATTGCCTAAAAAAGGTACTATGGGGGTGGCAAGAGCCTTTGCCAGTAGCCGAAATCCCAGGGGTGACAGACGAAGACCATCTCTGGCAAAGCATTGAAGTCTATTGATCATGTCATCCCAGGCTGACAGAAACTGGATCCCCTTAGAATGACACCAGAAACTAAGTCAATTAATGAAGTCGGAGATTTTCTGTTTATACTGTGGTATCATCCTGGGCCAGGGTAATATGCTGCTCAAGGCTATGGACAAACCTGCCTGTGACACATAATCAGAGAGCTCAATCATGCCTCTCTTCATGTAGTCCAGGGAGGTACATCTCAAGTCATTCACACCAACATGTACTATGACCAGATCACAATGGTACTTGCTGTTGAGAGACCTGAGTGCCTGCATGATCTGATGAATCCAACATTAGAAAGACAGCTGACTGTGACTTTCTCCTTGTTCAGCCTGGTGAGGAGAACGTCTGTGTGTCTCACTACATGGCTTCCTATTACTAAGATATTTGGAGTGGATGTGCATTGCCTTATGGACTTTGATGGTGAGACACTCGTGTCTGTGTCATTATGTATATTGTGTGTTTTGGGTGTTATGGCTGGTTTAGTACATATGTGTTTTGGAGGTTTCTGGTATTTAGGCAAATTTTTGTGAGTACCTCTACATATGTTGTTCTATGCGTATGCTGTGTATCATGAGTATGAGCTGTGGTAGGTGGGCTGACAACCCGTCTTGTATTGCTGTCTATTGCATGATGGAGATGTGATTCCAGATTCATAATGTAGCTGCATCTCTCATAACTGGTACAGGAATGATTTAGAAGTAGGGGGTTGTCAGTGTACATGAAGCAGTTGCTACACTGCCTCAGTAGATCCATGTCAACCAAGGTGGTAGGAGAAAAGGAGAGAAACTGACAGCTTATGATCCCAGGAATAATCTTGGTCTGACTATATCAGTTGAACAGGGAATACAGCAGGGGAAGGTATTAGTAGGTTAGACAGCAGGCATCTGTAACCGGCAATTCCTCTGCAAAGTAGTGTGCCATGCTGTGCAATGCACAAACAGGCACAAACCAGTTTAAACACAGGCTTTTTAAAGCAGAAAAACAGGAAACAGCCAAAGTTCAAATTATCCAATCAAAACACCTTAAACACAGCCCTACAACAGTAACTCTAGCTAGATCAGTCCCAACTATACCTTCCTGCCATGAAGGTACCGGGGGGGGGGGGCTTTCCAGACAAAAGATTAACTGTTTTACAAACTCCAAAAGTCACAAACAGTACTACACTCACCAAAACCTGAACCTAGCCTATGCTAGTATTTGACAGTATTTCCTAAGGGAAGGTTGAGGGAGAGACAGGAGTAAAGTTGGAGCTGAATTTATCAGCCAGTAGATGTAGCTTCAGGCTCAATATAGGTGGCTCCATTAATAATGAGCTCTGCATATTGCCTTTGAGGTTACAGACATAGCTAAATAATGTCTTGTGGTTGTCCTTGGTCTGGTAGGCTAAATTTACCTCAAATTTGATTATGACAGACTATTTGTCCTCCGAGTTGTTTGTTTAGTTTGATGAGAGGGCTTTTATACTGCTGGGTGCTGCATTTCCTAATTTTTGCCACAATTTTCTTCCTTTTGTTATACAGCCCATTGATGTTATTCCACCACGGTGGCTTGTTTTCTTGTTTTTTAAGTTAGTTCTGTACTTCGTCTTGTGGGTACAGCTGCATATATTAGAGCTATTAACAAGTCTGTATAGGGGTTTCTATGAACAGTTTTGCGTAGGCAGCAGTGTTCTCACATTTATGGGAGCTTGAAATTTTGCCAGGTTATCACTTAATTGTAGGAAGCTAGCCTTAGAGTAGTTTCTGAATATTCCAAGGTTAGCTGGGTTCCAGGTTTTATTTTTAGTTCAAAGGAGACCATTTTGTGGTCTGACCTTACCGGAGAAGACATTACACTAGGGGATGTGCAGCACTCTCCCATATTAGTGAGGACCAGATCCAGTATGTTTGCACCCCTGGCTGGTATACTGACAATCTGGTCCAGGGAATTTGTATTTACAAAATCCAGAAAATCTCTGTGCCTGTACGTTTGGTGTCATATACGACTCCCAGTTAATAGTAGGATAATTAAAGTCGCCCATGAATATAGTATTGGATTGGATGGTGAGTGTTTCCAATAAGTTTAAATGCATGTTATGGGTTTCCGGGGTCATAGAGGGGCACCTACAGCTTGCAAGGAAGTGGTATGGGATTTTGCCTATGGTGATTTGAACATGGATAAACTCAAGTGCACTGTCCTGTTTGACCAGCCTTGAGGTATATTTCTTTTGATGTAGATTGAGATATCTACACCTTTAGTGCCTGCCTGTGTAGTCAGTGATCTAAGTGAGTGGAAGGCATTATAGCCTTGCATAGCTGGTCTGCCCTCTGCTGCTTTAAGCCATGTCTCAGTGACTGAACAGATGTTAGCATTTTCTAGGGTGAGGAGAGTTTGTAGGGTGTGGAGTTTTTTGTTTAGACTCCTAGCATTGAGCAGTTACACCTTTAGATTTTCTAGGTTTTGATTTGCTATGTCGCAAGTACTTTCAGTTTGGCATTGCCTAAAAAGGCACTATCGGGGAGGACAGCACTTTAGCTGCTAATCAAAAGGCTGTCCTTCAGAAAATGAATGCCAACATAAAACAAGTTATTATAGCAACTTTCTAATTTAAAAGAGCAAAATTGAAAATTTGACCTAGTTTTGAGGGCTTTGTCCCCCATTACTTATGGCTTTGTCCAGATTTCTTGCTCTAAAAGGTTGAGGGGTATGGAAGCCAGTGCATTAATCCATCTCACAAAAATGCAGGATGAAGCCTGTTTCTTTAACCTTATGTGGTATACTGGCACTGGGATCTTTAAGTGCAGGATGCTGCAGTCTAACCTGTCACAAATACCAACAAGGAATATTTCCTAAGGCAGCAACTTATGGAAGCCACTTGAGACACAGCAGAACTGGGTAAAAAAATTAGGAAGAGCTGCAGTGCATCTTTGCCAGATGGGACAGGGACTGGACAGCAATAAGGACCACATCTGAGTAAGGAACATGCACATTAAAATGCAAACAGGAAATAAACGTGTGACTGTTTTTACTAAGCATTGTGGTGTGTGTTGGGGGCGCAATGATAAATGAAAGCAAAATAAAATTAGGAAACAATAACCTGCTTGTCTGGGAAAAGTAAATCCAGCTCACTCTACTCCCCCATCACCCCGAATTTTCCCCTATACATTAGCATACCTACATCCACCTCTCTGATCACTTCCAAGCAAGACCCCCACTCCTGATCCAGCAAAATACAGACCTTTACACCTCACTAGTCTTAAAGGCAATGGAACACATCATTATGGAACTTATTAACATAGGCAAAGACAGTCTATAAGCCTGAACTCAAGCCAGTTTGGCTTTATTAAAGTCAGATCCCACCTTCTGGACCTGGTGGCCTTCTTTGAACAGGTCACTGATGTATTAGACACAAGCAAATTCGTTCACACTGACTACCTGGACTTGAACAAAGGCCTTTTATACAATCCCACATTCTGGCATTATCTATTAGCTAATCAATGTACATGTAAACCTCTATGGTATGCACTAGATAGCAACCTGGCTTGATGACAGAACTCAGTCTTAATCTTGACCTTAATGCTACAGCAAGCTTCACTAAAGAATTCTACAGTCATTTAAAAAAAATGTACTGTGCTAGCAGTCCCTGACAGAACCAAATATCATAAAAAATTTAAAAAATGGCAATCTGTCTCCATAAATAAACTATACAACAAACGAAAGGAACTCTAAATTATTTAGTGCATCCTAAAACCCATCTTCTCAAGGATACTGAAAAAAAAAAAAAACCGAAGAAAACCATCAGGTCCACTAAAGGAGCCCATAAACTTAGACCGGCCACTGAAGCCAAAGATAATTATAAATCATTTTTAGCTATGTTAGAAAACTAAAACAAAACAAAAAAAATATCCTGCACTGCTCAGAACTTACGCATAAGGGAGTCTCTTATTCGGACACAAATGACACTGACAATATTTTTTGCGAAAGCATTTAGTGCTAACGTTATCCAAACTGTTTATTTGAGGCCCTGATGTTTAAATTAATCCCTTACTCCCCCCATTTATATCTAAAAATCAATTACTAAAAGTGCTAACCAAAATAAAAAAAAAACTTCTGCCATGAGACATGACAATATACTATTTGGTTAATTAACAGTGTTAAACATGCACACACACACTCCTCAGACGGATTAACTTAAGTTTACTTACTCTTTTTTCCCTGATGACTGGCTCACTGCAGTGATGATGCGCCTCTATAATGGGTAGACTTACAACTGACCTGCGTAACTGCAGTGCTACTAGTCTTACAAGCTCTGGAACATATTATTACTGACCTCCTAAACTGTGATATTAAGAATCTTATTAGATTTGAACTCCAACAGTATGGCTTTGTAAAAGGTAAAGTCTTCCTATTTAATCTGGCAAATTTCTTCAAAAGATTTACAAAGGCTGCAGATGTTGGCCATGTACGGCATGCAAATTATATTGACCTGGGCAAGGTCTTTGACACCATTCCCCACACTAGCATCATATAAAAGCTAAATGCTTTAAAATTGACCCATACGTGGTACAATGGATAGCAAACTGACTGAAAGACAGACACCACACAGTCAGAGTTCTAAGGTGCCTCTTCAGAATGTGGAAGTGACCAGAGTGTCCCTCAGAACTCAGTGCTGGGCCCTTTCCTTTTTGGTATTTATTCCTCAGATCTTAAAGCAGTGATTCAAGACCTCTGACTAATAAAGTATGCAGACAATTGCAAACTAGTGGGTGTTGTTAAGTTAACCCATGATACCCAAACACTCTAGAATGAACTCTCCCTAACAAACTCTTGGTGTACCAAAAATGGTCAACAACCAAATGTGGAAGAGTGTATTATACAAAGACAGGTCATTCTTAATCAAAAATGAGTATGCTGACTGGACAGCTCAACCAGCATGCCCATTGTAAATCAAGCATATACCAATAGAAAAAAGTCCAGCCGCTAAAGTAACATTGAGTGGCCAGACCTTTTTATTGGAATGTGCTATGGACAGATAGTGTAAAACAGAAGAAAAATCAGGTACATTCTTCAACAAAAAAAGTACCCAATTTTCCTTCTTTTTTTGCATTGTCCCTCCGTAAATCTCAGCAGATTCTTGTACCTCTCAATGGACCACATCTTCACAGAATGTCCAGATTTTGCCTCACAGATTTACTATTTTCCACATAAGACACTCATGGCGATCCTCTATTCTCCATTGCTACTCTTCAAAAACAGCAATGGAGATTCTCTTTTTCTCTGTTACTTGTCTTCAACAGCACTGATGTACTGTGCAAGCATGGGAATGTAACTCCTATATGCATGCACAGTACACAAAAAAAATGCGGAAGAACAGGAAAACGCAGAGTAACACTATGGCACCATTATACAAAGACATTATTTAAGAAAGGTAAGCAAATTCTTTCCTAAATAAAGTAATTGTAATAACAGCAATAAACCACTAGTCAGTAAATCCTGATATAGTCACACCAAACTTGTGGGTTATTGCTTAAATATCATCACTTTTGGAAGACATCCCCTCCCCTCATCATACTGTCTAGGCAACACAGTTCTACAAAACAAAAATGTAGTTGGAGACTTCAGTTGATATCTCCCTCTCTCTTCACAATCATGTGACAACAGTGGTCAGGAAATCATTTCACTTAGCTCAACTAACTAATTGCCAAAGACATATCATCAAGATGTAAAGATGTAATCACTTTTTTATACATAGTGAAGATAGGAGTAAGTTAATGCGGCACTGGGTTCTTTCAAGCCAACTGTCAACTAGGAGGAACAAAGGATGGTTTGGGAGTACTGTTTTAAGGGAAAATCACTACTCACTAATTAGCTACAACTAAAAGCAGCAGCATGGCGGAGCAAATAATATAGCAATTTAGAAAAAAAAAAAAAAAAAAAAGAACCAACCAGATAACACATCTGGGGAAGCCAATGGTATGAGACACTCAGAATTACAAGAATAACTACTACAGTTTCCAGGACAACCTCCAGTACCCACCTAAACAAACAACAAGCTGTCCTTTAAGAAAAATGCAAGATATGGTCTCCTGCTTTAGCAGTTCTTCTGGGGTCACTGCAATAAGGAAAACAGCCATCCCCAGCCAGGAGGTCTACTCTGCAGTTTCTGTTCTAGATTTAACTAAGAACTATACCAGAGCACATCATTCACGTAAGATTCCCCTAGCCCACTTCTAGTATGGCAACCATGAGATAAACAATATAACTCATACACTCCACCACCCACAGAAGCATTTTGTGTAAAGCACTAGCAGAAAACTTATCCTACCAGTTAATAATGATGTATCACCATATCAAAGAACCCAACAAGACCAGTACATTACCTTGTATCTGGGAGGAATATCAATCTTAGATATGCAACTTTATTATGGAGCTACCACCTTCACTATAGGGGTAAAGCCCATCCCTAACACCTATAAAGCTGTATAGAAAGATATGATATTAGGGAGATGTGATATCCTACTGGGAATACATTACTTGGACTTAGCTATTCTCAAGCAGGTTCCCTGGGGCCACCCTCCTCCAATGAAACCAATCTTACAGCAGCTAGGAACTTTATATAAAACCCTACCCCTAAGACACTTGAAGGAACTTGTCCTACCGACAGGCTACTCCCAACTCAGAAACCAAGGTACCTCTCCCACGAGTAACTGGGGAAAGCAGCTGCAGCACACATTTCAGATACTGGATAATGGAAGAATATTATAATGGCAAGAGGGAAAGGTAAAATATGCCTTTCACAGATATTCCACCTGGAATACCAGGAAATGAGAGTCTCCTTTAGACAAACAGAATGTTTTGCAAATGTAGCCTTGAGGGAAACTGACTCTGTCCAATTAATTAGCCATTTTAGGAATGAAGATTTAGTGGGGCATCCAAGGGTATCGGACTTGTAAAAGGCATTGATGCTTCTCAAACATGCACAAATACAAAAAAGATTAAGCAGTCCGGGAGAGATCATTAAACACTCAGAACCCCAGAAATGGCTTAGATATCCGACATGTTCATATTCCTGCACAAGGGACAGAAACATTAGGATACCTGGATTGAAGTGTCTCCACAAATACCTTTATACTGCAGCAAAATTAAGAAAAATCTTCCCAACAGTTTCAGTGGGAACTGCTGGTACTGCGGTTCTTCTGAAGAGGGTGACTGGCTACATATACTCCTTACACGCCCAGCTTGGTTAACTTCCAAATTCAATTTAGACAACTGCTTCATAAAGTATTTCATAAACCACTGGATGTTGACCCGCAATTATATCTTTTAGGCTGGCCTAATGAAGACATGCTTAACCCCCCCCCCCCCAAAAATGTCCGGCTGACTTTAATAATGCTTATCGTAAAGAAAGCCACAACCAAGTAAAGGAAGCAAACAAAGCCACCAGAACTTATTAGCAGGCAACAGATGCTTACATGTGATGATTGCTGAGCTAAGATTAGTGGGAGCCCCAGAGCAAAACTCCAAAAGAAGTGGAGCCCCTGGCAGGCATACAGATGTGCTCTGGAATCTGCATAGAAAATAGGAATATTTTCTAAATGCACGTAAGTTTAAAGTTAGTGAAGAGGAAAGAACAATACAATTGCATGTAGAAAGATTAAGGAAACTGCCCCCACCCCCCTATAACAATAAGTCAAATGAACAAAATGTACAGTTGTGTAAAATCTTACCATAACAATACATGTCCATCTCTTCACTGTTACAGTACTCTTTACAATACGGATCCCCTGCCAAGGACAGCCAGACATCCATCCAGTATACCAAAGTTTTAGGTTGTAATAGGTATACTGTACATCACACGTATGGTCCTTGCGCACAAGCACAGGGCAAAAAAGTGACGTCCGGACGTACCATCCTCAGAAGTGAAAAGCCCCAGTAGGAACAGCAGTCCAAGGATATAAGTAGGTAACAAGCACATCCAGAAGGAAAAACGACCAGGGGGAAGAGGGAGGGAGGGAACACTGCAACAGTGAAGAGCAGGAAATCTACTGTTATGGTAAGATTTTACACAACTGTACCATGTTCTTCTGTATCATTGCTACAGTATTCTTTACAATAGGGAGAGTGCAATAGCTCAGGATGAAAACTGGGAGGAGGAATGTCCAGTGGAGCCCTCTAGGACGCCACGCAGAATGGTCCTTGCAAAGCCAGCTCTGGCCCTAGAAATCACATCCACCTTATAGTGCTTAGTAAAGGTATGTACAGAAGTCCAGGTAGCTGCCTCAAGAATAGAATTAGTATCCAAATCCTAGAAAATAAAGCACCAGAAGAAGCTTCAACCCTAGTAGAATGAGCCTTAACAGAAGAAGGAAGATCTTCCCATAAAAAGAATAGCAGAAAGAAATGGCTTTATACAGTGGGTAGAAAAAGTGTACACACCTCTGTTAAAATGCCAGGTTTTTGTGATATAAAAAAAATGAGACCACAATAAATCATTTAAACCTTTTCCCACCTTTAATGTGACCTACAACCTGTAAAATTCAATTGAAAAAAAAACAAATCTGTTACGGGAAAAATATAAAAAATAAAAAACTTACAATAAGCTGGTTGTAGAAGTGTGCACACCCTTAAACTAATACTTAAAAATCCATCTGGAGGTAAAGAGACTTGGGTTGGAGGCCAGGTATTTGGAAACAGAAGCAGCAGAGAGACAGAGACGTCTACAGGCTGAGGAGAATGAGAAACTGCTACACCTGGAAGCTGAGGAGAAGGAGTGGCAGAGGCAGCATGAAAAGGAGATGCTGACTCTTCACCAGAGTAATGGAGGTAATGCAGAAAGGAGTAACTGGAGCCCAGAAGCACAAAAAGTCAGTAAATTTCTTCCACAGTTTACAGAGGGGGATAATTTTGAAATTTTCATTCATATGTTTGAGAAGGTATGCAAACAGTATGATGTTGACCAAGGGCTCTGGGTACGGTTCCTGACCTCCTTACTCCATGGTAAAGCTGTAACTGTGCTGTCTAAATTATCTGATCATGAATTTTTTGATTATACTGCTGTTAAGAATTGTTTGCTATAATTTTTTAAGCTAACACCTGAAGCTTATAGAAAAAGGTTTCATGAGCATAGATGCAAAACAGATGAAAGTTTGTGTGAATATGTTGCTGAACTCAGCAGTTATTTTCAAAGGTGAGTGAGTGGATGTCAGGTCACCACTTTAGAAGGGCTGGCAGACCTTCAGACCTTTTGGTGAGGGAACAAGCCCTTAGCACTTTGCCTGAGGACATGAGAATCTGGTTAGCTGATAGACAATGTGCTACTTCAGATGAGTTGGGGAAAAAGGGAGACCTATACCTAGCAAGCAGGGCATCACTGCACTGGAAAGGGACACCCAGTGCTGCTCATAGGTCTAAAGGAACTCATGGTGGGCAACCCAGACTGCCCCAACAAAATCTGCCAGTAGCAGGGGAAGCCACTAGTCCAGGTACACGTCCAGGACCTAGGGTTAAATGCTTTGAATGCAACTAGTGGGGCCATGTGGCATATAGATGTCCAATGAGGCAAGGTGGGGAACAAAAGGTGAAAGAGCCAGTAAGTGGGAACGACAAAATGCCAATAGTAGGTTATCTTGAGACAACAGGATTATTCTGCAGATGTCCTGATAGGGAAGGATTTTGATGAGGCAGCATCATGTGATAATGCAGTTACCTACAGTCAGGCTTGGAGATACGCATGTGGGTCTGGTAGCCTGGGGGAGACCCAGACTGACTTCACACTTGCAGCCAAGACTGGTGAGGTGGTTACTTCAGGGAGGGAGCAACCCTGTAGCAGTGAGACTGAAGGTGAGCCACAGCTGCTTGTATGTACTGATGTTCCCTTGGACTGACTGACTGCAAAGGCAGAGGTGAGTAGTAGCACCCAGGCACCACTGTCAGAGGATGCCAGACTTCCTGTGGAAAGGGAGCTGAGAAGGGTTACAAAGAGAGAGTTGAGACAGGCTCAGCTCCCAGACCCAACATTACAAGGCATGAGGCAGGTACCTAGTGAGGCACCTGATTCTCAAGGGAAGGGGGAATCTGTGTACTAGGACAAAGGGTTACTTAGAGAGTGGACCCCTGAGGGAGGGCTAGAATGTGAAAGAATACAGCAGTTGGTAGTGTGTACAGCCTACCTTCTGGCGCTTCTAGCCATAGCCCATGATATTCCCTTTGCAGGTCATATGGGCATAAAAAGTACAGTTGTGTACACTTACCATAAATGTAGATGTTCGAGTGTATTCGCTGTTGCAGTCATTACATTTGGGTTATCTGCCTGCAGGTAGCCCTCAGCCGGCCTGATTATCAAAGTCTTGGGTCGAATGCTGTCTCTTCTTCCATGACGTTAGGTAGACCAGGGGTATAAAGCATGCAGCCGACGCCATTACATCAGTTTTTCTTGCCCCAGATGTCAGGTGCCCCCGTAATGGGAAGCAATTATATACAAAGTTACACCTCCAACAAAAAGCAAATACACCAGAAAGCTAAAATACAGTAAACAAGAAGAAAGGTATAGCCAATAGAAGTCAGGGGGCTGGAGGGAAGGTAACCAGGACTGCAACAGTGAATACACTCCGACATCTACATTTATGGTAAGTGTACACAACTGTACTATGTTCTTCATGTTTCACTGTTGCAGTCATTACATTTGGGTAGATTCCCAAAGCTAAAGAAGGGAGGAGGCAGTTAGAGAGCATTAGGACCAGTTATTAAGCCCTGCAAGACTGCAGTGGCAAAAAAAGCTCTGGATTTAGAAAAAATAGGCAAGTGGTAATGCTTGGTGAAGGTATGTACAGAGCTCCAGGTAGCAGCTTCTAGGATGTCCATAGTAGGAACACCTCTGAGAAAGGCTGTTGAAGTAAATGCAGCCCTGGTGGAATGTGATCTTATCCCCTGTGGGGTAGGTTTTCCATGGTGCTTATAGCAGAAATGAATGTAAAGGCCTATCCACTTAGAATTGGTTTGCTTTGAAATGGCCTTCCCCTCTGGCCCTGCAGCAAAGGCAACTAAGCCGCTCTTCAGTTTTCCTGAGAGGCTTAGTCCTATCCAAATAAAATCTAAGTTGTCTGTGCATGTCCAAAGAGTGCAGTATTCATGCTCCTTTGTTCTGTGGATTAGCAAATACGGTTGGCAAATGAATGGACTGATTAAGGGCCACACTGGATACCACCATGGGCATAAAGGAAGGATTGGTCCTGAGGGACACCCTGTCTGCATGGAAGATGATGAAGGGCTCCACTGCCATGAGGGCCTGTAATTCAGACACACTTCTTGCTGAAGTGACGGCTAGAAAGAAGGTTGTTTTCCAAGAAAGGAATTTCAATTCTGCAGATGCAGCTGGCTCAGAAGGAGGTAGAGTGAGCATTTCCAATACAAAGTTAAGGTCCCAGGCTGGGGTAGGGGCTCTCCTAGGTGGTCTTAAATTCTTGGCCCCTCTGAGGAATTGCTTCAGCAGGGGGTGAGAGAACAGTGGTGGCTTAGTATTGTAATGTGCTGAAATGGCTGAGGCATGAATTTTAATAGATGAGAAGGAAAGGCCCTTGTGGAGCATCTCTGTTAAGTATTGAAGACTATACGGTAAGCTGGGCACTGCTGTGCGCATCCCCTGAGTCTGGCTCCAGGAACAGCATCTTTTCCACTTTTCAGCATAGGATTTTCTAGTACTAGGCCTCCATGCCTCCAGAATGACATCCAGCACTTGCTTACTGAGGGATGGTATTGGAGAGCTCAGGTAATTAGCCAGGTTGCAAGGTTCAGGGCTTGAAAGCTGGAAAGCTGGGGATGCAGAATCTGGCCCCCCTGCTGGGATAGCAGAGAAGGGTCTGAGGCAAGTGCCATGGTTCCAGCAGTGACATACTGCGCAAGAGGGGGTACCAGTGTTGGCGTGGCCAGTCTGGTGCAATGAGAATTGTCCTTGGTTTGTCCTGCTTGATCTTTAGAAGAACTTTTGAGAGGAGAAACAGAGTGGAAAAGGCATAAACGGAGAGGCTTTTACAGGTGAAGGACAGGGCATTCACTTTCCAAGCTTGTCTGTGGGGAGTCCTTGTGCAGAATTTGTCCAATTTGTAGTTCTGAGGGGAGGCAAACCGGTCTATCTCTGGGCTCCCCCACTTGTTTCTCAAAATGTTGACTATCTTTGGTTCCAGTTTCCACTCGTGTGGGTCCATGAAATTTCTGCTTAGGTCGTCTGCCAGTGAATTTAGCTTGCCTGGCAGGTATTGAGCTTGTAGGTGCACTTGTTAGCTTAAGGCTGTGTTTCACAGAGCTATGGCTAGTTTGCAGAGAGGGTAATGAGTGGGTTCCCCCCTGCTTGTTTATGTACCACATAACAGTGGTGCTGCCTGTCTTTACCAATAACTGTCCTGCAAGAATGTGGTCCTTGAAGGCTGTCAGAGAATTCTGCACAGCTAGCATTTCTTTTTGATTGATATGCAGGTGCATTTGACTCAGGTTCCATTTGCCCTGAATGCACTGCCCTGCCAAGTGAGCCCCCCCCCATGCATAGTCTGATGCGTCTGTTGTTAGGGTTTGGGTGGCAGGAGGTAAAGTGAATGGCAGTCCCTTGTTGTGGTAGCAGGCCTCTGCCCACCAAAGGAACTCTGTATTTATACAATGAATGATAGGAATCATTGATTCCAGGTCCTGAGAATGTTGACACCATAGACTTTTTAGATACCACTGTAGTTTCCTCATATGCAGTCTTGTATATGAAATTAGTAGGATGCAAGAGGCCACGAACCCCAGGGCTTGCAGTATTTTCCTTGCAGATTGCTGGGTCTTTGTGGCCAGTAGTTTGAAATAGGCTTGTCAAATAAACTTGTTTCTCTGGTGTGAGGTAGGCCATCTGGGATGTTGTGTTTAAGCTTGCTTCCAGGAATACAATTTGTTGGCAGGGTACTAGGTGAGATTTCTTTTCGTTTATGGTGTACCCCAGTGAGGTTAGCAGTTTCTTTACAAATGCCAGATGATTTAATAGTATGGCCTGGCTTTCTGCCTGAATTAGACAATCGTCCAGGTATGGGTATATCTGATTATCTGTTTGCCTGCAGAATGCAATGACTGGAGCTAGGCACTTTGTGAATACCCCGGGCGCAGTAGATAAGCCAAAGGGCAGTGCAGAGAACTGATAGTGCATGTAGCCTGCTCTGAAGTGTAGGAATTTTCTGCAAGATTCCCTTATTGGGATGTGCAGGTAAGCTTCCTTTAAGTCCAATGTTGCCAACCAGGCATTTTTGCCTAGCATGGGAAGCAGCTGATGAAGAGTTAGCATTTTGAATTTTGGGTTTACCAAAAAGGTGTTTAGAAGAGACAGGTCCAGGATGGGATGCCAGGAGATGTCCCCATTCCTCTGCTGGGACAGGATGAATAGCCCTGATATTTAGAAGAGAGAGAACCTGCTGTTGAGCCTCTGCCCACTGATTTGGGGGTAGGTCTGGCCAAACGTTTGAGGTTGGTAAGGAGTGGAAGTGGAATCTGTATCCTTGGGAAACTATATTTAAAACCCATTTGTCTTGGGTAATGAGTTCCCTGTCTTTTGCATGTAGGGTGATCTTTCCCCCTAAGGGTGCAGACAGTTGAGCAGGACTTGGAAGATTTAAGGTTAACTCATTATGACAGTTTACCATAGGGGGGTGTCTTACTACTTCCAGCTTTGGAAGTGGAAGCCCCCCACTGCTTAGGCCTGTGAGTACCTTGAGACTGTAACCTATGTGGTCTGCTGTTCCTGGGTTTGGACTGAGAAGGCCTGAAAGAGACAGGAAAGGACCAATTCTTAGAATGTCAATGCCTACTAAATCTGGTAGGCTGTACTTACAGGAAATATTTAACAATTTTTATAGATTTTGCTTTTTCCTCCATCTTTTTAAGAACTTCTTCTGCTTTGTTGCCAAACAGGCAGTCTTGGTTTAAGGGAGCATCCAGTAATTTAGCTTTAACATGATCTGGCAAATTTTGCTCCTTAAGTCAAGCATGCCTTCTAAGAACAGACACAGTGACAGCAGCCCTGCAAGATGCTTCTAGAGTCAAAACCACATTAAAGTATGTTTAGCAGCTTGTTCAGCAGAATGCATTAAATCCTGTAATTCTTGATTGTCAGCACAGTCAGGAATCAACATCATTTTCTGTTTAAGTAGTCCAATAATATGCTGCTGATACCTTAACATATGAAACTGGCAGTTTAAGGCTCAAATGGCCAAAGTAGCAGAAGTGTATACCTTCTTACCCCATCTGTCCAGGGCCCTGGAATCTCTATCAGAGGGGGTAGGGTTTTTGGCAGTAGTAGCCTTAATGCCTTTTGGTCCCTGTGAAATGGTCTCTGGGTCCACAGTTGGATTCTTAAAGAGGAACTTGTGAGAGTCAAGTACTCTGTAATACCTGTCAGGTTTCCTGGGAGCTGGAGGTAAAGTGTCTGGGGCCAGGCTAGATTCCAAGAAGGCATCATCTACAATGTCCATTACAGGAGGGACAGCTAAAGGCCTGTGTTGAGGTAGGAGTAAGAATTCCCTAAGCCTCTTTTTGGAGTCAGAGTAATCTTGGCTTTCTCAGCAGAAATGCTCCCTAAGAGTGTGCAAGGTTTCACCAAAAGAAAAATCTTCTGAAGGGGAAGCAGAGGGTATGGAGTCCTCTGCATCAGAATTCTCACAGGTAGATAAGGGCAAATCCTGGTCATCAGAAGAAACAGAAATTTCAGAATCCTGATCAGAAGAATCAGAAGGAAAATCAGTTCTAGATCTCTTAGAGGGAGAAGGCTGGCTACCCCTAATTAGAGTAATAAGGTCTTTAGCCATTCTTATCATTTGTTTTCTAGGCATATGGGCCTGACCATGCGGTTTGGATGTCAGTTTTCTAGGCGTGGGTCGAATTTTAGGCCTTGAAGAAGATGGCGTCGGCTTGAAATGCAAGTCCATCCATGAATACATCCCTCAGAAGCCGGTGCTTGCACAGCGGCTCCCAACCGACACATCCGCAGGTTCCATAATCGAAGAAGCATCTCGCGGCACACCAGACCCCGAATGGGTCTCAGTACAGGCCTGCAAATCTGAAGTAGCGGGTATCAGGGGCTGCGAAAGTGCCTCACTGAGTACCGGCGAACTGGCAACTAGCTTAATGGAAGCGTCATTGGCAGCTTTGGACCTATGCAGTCTGTCTCTGTCTTTATCTTTACGTTTTTTGCTGAATGTCGGTAGTTGGATGGCTTAACAAAGCTATTTCTGGATAATTAAACCGAGTAACAAAATAGTTTGCTGCAAAAATGGACCAACGACGAATAGTTCGAGAATTGAATAAAGCACAAAACCGACAGTGAGGGACATTGTGGTCTGGGCCTAGGCAAGGAATGCAGTATGAATGAAAATCTTTACAAAGTATTTGCTTTCCACAGGTAATACAATTGTTAACGTTAACTGACATCGGTTTAGAGCAAGAAAAAGGATCTCCGAAGGGGTACTTAACTTTTTTTAAAGACTTCGGTTCTGAAACTCGAAAACAAAAATTTCAGGAGTCGGCTGACCTGCACTTGCGAACTACTTCTGCTTCGGGCACTGCACGGCAAGAAAAACTGATGTAATGGCATCGACTGCATGCTATATACCCCTGACTACTTGACGTCATGGAAGAAGAGACAGCATCCGACGCATGACCCAAGACTTTGATAATCAGGCCGGGTGAGGGCTACCTGCAGGCAGATAACCCAAATGTAATGACTGCAACAGTGAAACACAAAGAACATCGTACAAAAAGTTGTATTACGCAGAAAGTACAGTTTTGTACCTACCATAAATGTAGATGTCCGATAGATATGCAACTGCAGTCCTTACATATGGGTTGTCATGCCTCAGGCAGCCCTCGGTCGGCCGGATTCCAAAGTCTGGGTCCGGCGTCGGCTGATGTCGCCTCCTCCCCGACGTCAGAGCGGCTGGGGTATAAAAGCATCAGCCGACGCCATCTTCCTCAGTGTTTCTTGCCCCAGATGCCAGGTGCCCTCCAAGGAAGGCTAAATTTAGAACTGGATAAAATTTCCAGACATACACAATAGCAATAAACAGATACACCATAACAGATATCCCCAGCTAAGTATAAAAGGAGGGAAGTGGACCCAATACACAGAGGGGTAGGAGGGAGGGAAAACCTGACTGCAGTTGCATATATATCGGACATCTACATTTATGGTAGGTACAAAACTGTACTATGTCCTTCAAGAATGCAACTGCAGTCCTTACATATGGGTTGAATACCATAGCCAAGCTGGGGGTGGTAGGCTCTAAGATAAGGATGGTGTAGCTAAAATGCCCTGCAGGACTGCCGAAGCAAAGCCTGCTCGGGATCTGGAATATAAAGGCAGGTTGTAGTGCTTGGAAAATGTATGCACGGAGCTCCATGTAGCAGCTTCTAGAATGTCCTTTGTAGCCACCCCTCTTAGGAAGGCTGTGGAGGTGGCTGTAGCTCTGGTGGAGTGTGGCCTGATATTGGCTGGCACACCCTTTCCATGGAAAGAATAACAGAATCTGGTGCAATGTCGAATCCATTTTGAAATTGTTTGTTTGGAAATTGCCTTTCCTTGCACTCCAGGAGCGTATGCTACAAATAGTTGGTCAGACTTTCTGTTGGCCTTTGTTCTGTCCAAGTAGTAGCGTAGTTGTCTGTGTATGTCCAAAGTGTGCAGCAGCTTTTCCCCTTTATTTTGAGGATTGGGGAAGAAAGTAGGCAGGTGAATTGCTTGATTTAGAGACACCCTGGATATCACTTTTGGCATAAAAGAAGGATTGGTTCTTAAAGAAACCCTGTCCTGATGAAAAAATGAGGAATGGAGGTACTGCCATGAGGGCCTGTATCTCCGAAACTCTTCTTGCTGAGGTAATTGCCAACAGGAAAACTGTTTTCCAGGAAAGAAATTGCAATTCTGAAGATGCTGCTGGTTCAAAAGGAGGAAGAGTTAATTTTTCCAACACGAAGTTGAGGTCCCATGCAGGCACTGGTGGTTTTCTGGGAGGTTTGATATTCTTTATCCCTCTTAGAAATTGTCTTAGCAAAGGATGTGAAAACACAGGTGGATCAGTGTTGTATTTTGCTGAAATTGCTGAAGCGTGTATTTTTATGGAAGAATAGGAAAGTCCATTATGTAGCATTTCTGCCAAGTATTCCAATATCTGTGGGATGCTCATTACTGATGCATAATGTCCCTTGTTGGTATTCCAGATGTTGAATCTCTTCCATTTGGCTGAATAAGTCTTTCTGGTGGAAGGTCTGCGTGCTTCCAATAATATCTGTTGAACTTCCTTGGAGAGAGAGAAATGGGGAGAAATCATGGAACCCTCCAAGCTGTTAGCTGCAGAGTTTGCAGGTTGGGATGAACCGTCCTGTAATTGTGCTGAGTCAAGAGTGGAGGCCATTGAGGTAGGGGCCACGGCTTGGTGCAAGTTATGCTCCTTAGTAATGGATACCAGTGCTGTCTTGACCAATCTGGAGCTATTAAGATGCCTTTCGGTTGCTCTGCTTTGATCTTCAGTAACACCTTGGTCATTAATGGTAGAGGTGGGAATGCGTAGATTGTTAGAGAGTTCCAGCTGAATGAGAGAGCATCTATTCTCCAGGCTTGTGGATGGTGTGTCCTCGAGCAGAACTTTTTCAGATGGTGATTGAGGTGCGAGGCAAAGAGATCTATGTCTGGCCTCCCCCATGCATGAGTTATTTGTGCAAAAATGTCTGGATGCAACATCCATTCATGCGGGTCCAGGATGTTTCTGCTTAGACTGTCCGCCAGAACATTGTCCCTGCCCAGAACAAACTGGGATTGCAGCTGTATGTTCAGTTTCAGGGACATTTCCCAAAGAGTCATTGTTAGTCTGCAAAGGGGGTAAGAATGAGTACCTCCCTGCTTGTTTATGTACCACATAACAGTGGTGTTGTCTGTCTATTAGCAGATGACCTTGCTGAAGATATTTTCCGAAGGCCTCGATTGCATGCATTACTGCTAACATCTCTTTTTGACTGATGTGTAGATGTACTTCCTGGGGAGTCCATTGCCCTTGAATGCATCTGCCCTCCATGTGCGGCCCCCATCCATGGTCTGAGGCATCTGTTGTAATGGTTTGGCTTGTTTGAGGTTTGTTGAAGGGCATACCTTTGTTTAACTGGCTTGCTTGGGCCCACCACAAAAATTCCCTTTGTAGACATGGGATGAGTGGGATAATTGCTTCTAAGTTGTGGCTGTGTTGAGACCATAAACTTTTTAGGTACCATTGTAGTTTTCTCATGTGTAGTCTTGCCAGTGGAATCAGTAGAATGCAAGATGCCATGAAACCCAGGGCCTGCAGGATTTTCCTTGCAGTCATCTGGGTGAGCTTTGCTAGGCTTTTGAAGTAATGTGGTAATTGTTCTTGCTTCTCTTCTGTGAGGTAAGCCATTTGTGATTCTGTGTCTAGTTTGGCTCCTAGAAAAATTATTTGTTGGGATGGCAGTAGTCTTGATTTTTGTAAGTTGACTGTGTATCCCAAAGCCTGTAGTAAGTGAATGACATAATTCAAGTTTTTTGTCAAGGCTTGCTTGCTGTCCGCTTGTATAAAGCAGTCGTCCAGGTAAGGGTATATTTGTATCCCCTGGAGTCTGCAGTGTGCAATTACTAATGCCAGGCATTTCGTGAATACTCTGGGCGCAGTAGATAAGCCAAAAGGCAATGCTGAGAATTGATAATGCTCTGACCCTGCAAAAAATCTGAGGTATCTTCTGCAACTGTGTCTGATTGGGACATGCAGGTATGCCTCCTTGAGGTCCAGAGTAACCAGCCAAGACCCCTTGCCCAGCATAGGAAGGAGTTGCTGTAGCGTCAGCATTTTGAATTTTGGTACAATGAGAAAAGTGTTTAGAGCGGACAAGTCCAGTATAGGTCTCCATTGCTTTTCTTTTCTTGGAACAAGGAACAGTCTTGAGTAAAATCCCTGGCCTTGTTCCTGAGGAGGAACCTTTTCTATTGCTTTGATTTGTATCAGCTTTGAAACTTGTTCGAATGCCTCTGCCCTTTGATTTTGTGGCAGGTTTGGCATGCCTTGTCTTGTTGGTAAAGTATGGAAGTGGAACCTGTAGCCTTGGTCTATTATGTCCAGAATCCATTTGTCCTTTGTTAAAATGTGCCAATTTTTTGAAAATAAGGATAATTTTCTGCCTAAAGGTGCTTTTCTTTGAGCCTTGGTCGGCGGTGTCAAAGTCAAGTCATTGTGGTTGTCCCTGTGGAGCAGGGGAAGTCCCTGCGCCACCTCTCTGATTAATCAGCTGCCATTGGCGTCCCCTGTAGGAGCCTCTGTATAGCCCTCTTCCTCGGGCACGCCCGTTTTTTCCCCTTTGAAACTTGTCAGTGTCCGGAAAGGACCAGTTCTTAGAAGGACAATTCCTGCTGAACCTTGGTGGCTGAACCTGGAGGAAATCCTTGACTGTTTGCACTGATTTAGCCTTTTCCTCAATTGATTTCAACACATCCTGAGCATTAGCACCAAATAGCTTGTGTTTTTCCAGAGGTGCATCTAGAAGCTTTACTTTAACTTGATCTGGCAATGCCTGTTCTTTCAACCATGCATGTCTACGTATGACGGCCCCTGTCATAGCTGCCCTACATGAAGCTTCCAATGCATCATAACCACACTGAAGAAAATGACTGCTAACCTGCTGTGTGTTATGGACCAAATCCTGCAAGGCCTTTCTATCTAAAGGCTCAGGAGAGGCTAACTTTTTCTGCAAATCATCCATCAAGAAATCCTGATACTGAAACATATGAAAAAGGCAATTAAGGGCCCTCATGGCAAGTGTGGTTGAGGTATAAACTTTTTTGCCCCACCTCTCCAGGGACCTAGCTTCCCTGTCTGAGGGCAAAGGATTTTTGGCCGTGGATGTGGCCACCCCTTTGGGCCCCTGGGAAATTGTTTCTAGATCAACAGAATGGGCCTTAAAGAAATGCTTGTGAGTTTCAGGAACCCTGTAGTATCTGTCCAGCTTGACAGGAGCAGGGGGGAGAGAATCAGGAGAAGCACTCGAATCTGAGTACACATCATCCAGTACATCTAACACTGGAGGGATAGCTAAAGGCCTGTGTTGGGGAAGCTTAAGGAAGGTACAAAGCTGTTTCCTGGAGTTGGAGAATTCCTGGCCTTGCCACTGAAAATGCTCTCTCATGGAGTGGAGAATTTCCCCAAAAGAAATATCCTCAGGAGGAGAGGCAGAGGGAATAGATTCCTCCGCATCAGAATCCTTGTAGGCCTGGAAGGACTCTTCCTGGGTATCTGAGTGATCAGAGTCACCAGAGGCTTCAACTGAAGAAAGGGTGTCTGTATGCTCAACCCTGGGCCTTTTGTCAGAAGGTGGCTGAGAACCTCTGTCAGGATGGGCCTGGGAGCCCCTGATTAAGGAAATTAAATCTGCAGCTAAAGTCATGATTTGTTTGTCAGTAGTGGGCTGAGGCAAAGCTTTAGGAGGGTGAGACTTAGCCTGGCTAGCAGCCTTAGCATGTGTGTAGGCCTTGATGGACATAGACATAGAGGGCCTAGCTGCCCCACATGCTGGAGTAACCTTGTCCACCGGTATGGTCTCAGGCAAATCTTGGGCTTCAGTTTCTGGAGGAAAATCAACAACTGGCACCGGTGCAGGCTCCGGGGCCGGAGTGATCGGTAAAGCGGTGTCGTCGGTCCGGAGCAGTGGAACAACCGCCTCAGAAGAGACCGATGCACTCGCAGCAGTTTTTGGCGTGGTGTCGGTGGAAGTCGCGGGCCGAGAATGTCTGATGTCGCCTCCTCTGAGGAAAGCTGCAGAGGTAGCTGTGGCCCTTGTGGAGTGAGATCTGATGCCTGCAGGTACAGATTTACCATGAAAAGAGTAACAAAAGCGTATGCAGTGGGCTATCCATTTTGAAATTGTCTGTTTGGAAATTGGCTTCCCTTGAGCTCCTATAGCATAGGACACAAAGAGCTGTTCTGATTTTCTGAAAGGCTTTGTTCTGTCCAAATAGTAACACAGCTGTCTGTGGATGTCCAAGGACTGTAGTAATCTCTCCCCTTTGTTTTGAGGATTAGGGTAAAAGGTAGGTAAGTGTATAGCCTGATTCAAAGCTACCCTGGATACCACCTTTGGCATAAAGGACAGGTTGGTTCATAAGGAAACTCTGTCCTGACAGAAGATGATAAAAGGCTGCACAGCCATGAGGGCTTGTAGTTACAATACCCTACGAGCTGAGGTGATAGCCAGAAGGAAAGCTGTTTTCCAGGACAAATATTGCAAATCAGTTGAGGCAGCTGGCTCAAAAGGAGGCATGGTCAGCTTTTCTAGATTGAAATTGAGGTCCCACGCAGGTATTGGTTGTTTCCTGGGGGGTTTATATTCTTAGCCCCTCTGAGGAACTGTCTTAAGGGGGGTGAGAGAATAAGGGTGGATCAGTGTTGTACTCTGCAGAAATGGCTGAGGCATGGATTTTGATGGAGGAGAATGAAAGTCCACTGCTTAGCAGCTCAGCTAGATACTGTAATATTTGAGGTAAATTCAGTTTTCCAGGATTCTGGCCCTTTTTCTCATTCCAGGCACAAAACTGTTTCCATTTTGCAGAGTAAGCTTTTCTAGTAGACGGCCTTCTGGCCTCCAAAATGACATCCGGTCTGATATGACAGGAATGCTTGAACTACAGAGCATGCTATAGGGCAGCAGGTAATGGTTCTCATTCCTGTCAGACACAACAAGCTGCAAGCAGCTTGGGAGGGACCCTACAAGGTGGTAAGGAAGGTCAGTGATGTTAACTACATGTTAGAACTGCTAGGCAGGAGCACAAACTGTACCATGTAAAAATGATGAAACCTTACCATGATAGGGAAGCCCTTGTGCTAAATATTTGCAGTGGATTGCAGGAGGAGTCGGAGAGAGATCAGGTGACTGATCTCCTCAGTGAGGCTGGGACTGACAGCTCAGTGAAAGGGGTAGCAATGTCCCAGCAGCTATCTCCTACACAGGTTTGAGAAATACGAGCAGTGTTACAGGAGTTTAGGGACATGTTGACTGGGAAACCAGGGTGAACCCACCTGGTGCAGAACCGGGTGGATACAGGACCCCAAAGGCCTATTAGGCAGGCCCCTTATAGGGTGCCTGAGAGAGTCAAACAGACTCTGAGGGAGGAGAGAGTCAAACAGACTCTGAGGGAGGAGATACAGGAAATGTTAGAACTAAGGATAATTCAAGAGTCCAACAGTCCCTGGGCCTCCCCAGTGGTAGTGGTGGTGCCAAAGAAGGATGGCAGCACCAGGTTCTGTGTGGACTACAGGAAATTAAATAGTCACACAGAGTCAGATGCTTACTCCATGCCTAGGACAGATGAAGCCCTAGAGCAGCTGGGTAAGGCTAAGTATCTTACCACCATTGATCTTACCAAGGTTTACTGGCAGTTGCCCTTGACTCCCAGTGCTAGAGAAAGGTCAGCCTTTGTGAGACCTTTTGGCTTGTATGAGTTCACAAAGATGCTCTTTGGGATGAAAAATGCCCCAGCGACTTTCCAGTGGCTGGTAGATCACATCCTAGCAGGAGGGTTTGCCCTTACTTACCTAGATGGTATTGCCATCTACAGCCATTCCTGGCAAGAGCACCTTCAGCATGTCGGAGAGATGCTGGGCAGACTACAGAGAGAAGGGTTGACCATTAAGCCCAGGAAATATCAGGTGGATATGGCAGAGGTCTCCTACCTGGGACACAGAGTGGGGAGTGGTAAGATCAGGTCAGAACCTGCCAAAGTGGAAGCCATTCAGGCATGGCCTGCACCTGTTACCAAAAAGCAGGCGAGGGCATTCTTAGGGACAGCAGGGTACTACAGAAAGTTTGCCCCCAGTTATAGTACCATAGCTGCGCCCGTCACAGACCTGACATGTGGACCGCAACATGTAAGCAAGCATTCCAGAAGTTTAAAGAAGCTCTGGGGGAACACCCCCTGTGTTAGCCAGTCCAGATTACAGCAAATAATTTGTTGTACAAGTGGATGCTTCGGAACCATGAGGTGGGGGCTGTACTTAGGCAGATTTCTTCAAAGGGAGAAGAGGACACACTGGTTTATCTCAGTCAGGCTCCAACCCAGGGAGGAATGATAAGCAGCTATAGAAAAGGAATGTCTAAGCATAGTGTGGGCAATACAAAAACTTCAGCCTTATCTGTATGGAAGAAAATTCACTATAGTTACAGATCACAATCCCCTATCATAGGTACACCGAGCCAGCCAGCAAAATACCAAGTTGCTAAGATGGAGCCTAGGGTTGCAAGCATAGTCAGTGCAGCACCACAGTGGGATTTAGCAATGCCAACACAGACAGGCTCTCAAGACAGGGAATGGAGTAAGGTATATTCAGATAGACCTAAACCTCTCAAGTAACATTTCTCAAGGGTCACTTGAAATACTAACTTGAGTTCTCTTGGGGGGGGGGGTGGAGTGAGATATGTGAAGGCTGCCAGCCCAGCCATATAGAATTTTGTAAATAATTCTATGTCATTGTAAACATTAATATGATCCACAGGCGTGTTTTTACAAATGTAAGAAACTTAAATGTAAGAAAACTGGGTTATATGTTTTGAGCTTCAAAAATGTAACCACAGTGCACCCTGCTGGAAGAAAGCTGATAAGTGAAGCATTTTGTGACTGATCTAAAGTTCAGAGACAGGATGTCTGGACTAAGAAATTCTTTCTATTGTCTTAGGACAAGAGTTAATTACTAGGTTTTATATGTAAACTGTCCTTTATTGCTGTGGTTTCCTGGCAGGTGCAAAATTACAAATGTTAAATTTTGAGTTCTGTGAGCCTGGGTAACTCCAGCAGAGGTGTGAAAAATTATGCAATGTGAAATGATACAGCAGTAATGTGTATATAAATTTAAGACTATCTGAGAGAGAAAGATTTGGGCATTTTGGATTTTGTCTAAAGTGGACAACAACTCACCAGGCACTTGCTTTGCTCTGTAAGTAGGAGCTTAGAGCTTAGTGTTTCTCTTAGATTTAGATAGGAGTTTAGCCAGATTAGTCTCGCTGTTTTCTATATTTATGTCAGACTATCCTACAATATTATTTTAAAGTTTCCTGTGAATTCTGAACTCTTGATAGAACTGTGTTGAATTGATGAGATTTGTCTTGTGCTTTTATTTTAAATATTTTTAAACCTTTCAGCTGTGGTTGTTTTGTGTAGAATAATTTAAGCTCTTAGAGGGTACTTGCATGTATTTTGTGATACTGTATTAAGCTACTCCAGAATAGCCTTGGTACTGGATTGCACTTATTATTTGGATAACAGTAACATATCACAGTAAACCTGGACACCCTTTGGTAAGGGTCTTATTAGTAGCTGATAAATAGTTGTTGGTGGCAGTGATGTCTACCTTATAGTCTGGGCAGAAAGAGGGCATAGTTGGAGAACCTGTGCCAGCCTTCCCCAGGAGTGTCTGTGTGTTTGCATATAAATCAAATCTTAAAGTGTGTGTGTCAGCTACTTGGGCAGGGACACAAAGCACTGGTTTGGACATAGAGGGTGCTGGAGGTCTTAGCTTGACCACTAGGCTGAGATCTGGACCCTATAGCTGTGCCATTACTGGGGATCTGGACAGAAAGGCTGTGGTCAGTGCTGGAGGTCTTAGCTTGACCACTAGGCTGAGATCTGGACCCTATAGCTGTGCCATTATTGGGGATCTGGACAGAAAGGCTGTGGTCTCTGTGTGCTCTTAAAGGGAAATTGTACTTCACTGTGTGTGTGTACTTGTTATCCCCCCAATGTGCATGCCCCTCACTGGCACTAGTGGTGAGGATTGAGGCTCCTTGATTACTGGGCCAGTGCATGGGCATCATAGTACCTTTTGGAATTGTGTCCAAAAAGTTCAATCTTGGTCTCATCAGATCATAACACATTTTCCCACATGCTTTTGGGAGACTATGTATTGTTTTGCAAATTGTAGCTGGCCTGGATGTTTTTCTGTGTAAGAAAAGTCTTCCGTCTTGCAACCTTACCCCACAGTCCAGACATATGGAGAATACAGGAGATTGTCACATGTAGTACACAACCAGTACTTGCCAGAAATTCCTGCAGTTCCTTCAGTGTTGCTGTAGGGCTCTTGGCAGCCTCCTTGACCAGTTTTTATCTTGTCTTCTCATCAATTTTGGAGGGACATCCAGTTCTTTGCAACATCACTGTTGTCCCATATTTTATCCATTTTTTGATGACTGTCTTCACAGTGTTCCATGGTATATCCAATGTTGTGGAGATTTTTTTGTACCCTTCTCCTGACTGATACCTTTCAACAATGAGATCCCTTTGATGCTTTTAAGCTCTCTGTGAACCATGGCTTTTGCTGCAGTAGACAACTGAGTAAATGTTAGGAAAATCCTACTAGGACAGCTGAACTTTATTTGGGGTTAATCAGACTCTCTTTAATTGATGGCATTTGTGTACCCAAGAAGACTGAATGCTGTAATTAAATCAAAAGGTGCTTCAACAAAGTATTAGTTTAAGGGTGTGCACACTTATGCAACTAGCTTATTGTACATTTTTTTATTTTCTATATTTGTCCCCTAACAGATTTGTTTTTCAATTGAATTGTACAGGTTATAGGTCAAATTAAAGGTGGCAAAAGTTTTGAAATTATTTATTGTGGTCACATTTTTTTTATATCACAAAAACCTGGCATTTTAACAGGGGTTTGTACACTTTTTATATCCACTGTATATCCAAGAAGAAGAAATGGTTTGCCTGAAAGCAGTCAAACCTAAAGACCTAGGATGAAAATGAACAAAAACCTGTTCAGATTTATGAAAAACTTTACTATTAGCCAAACAATACATGAGTTGCTTATACATATCCAAGGTTTGTAAAACCTTCTCACTAGCAGATTGCAGAGAAAGGCAAAAGTTGGCAAATTAATACACTGCTTACGAGACACCTTATTAATCACCTTGGGCATAAAAGAAGGATTAGTAGGAAGGGACACCCTGTCCTTATGGAAAAGTTAAAAAAGGCGGAACAGCCATAAAGACTTATAGCTCAGACACCCATCTGGCAGACATAAGGGCCAAAAGAAGAACAGTTTTCCAAGAACACTGCTGTTAGGAAGCTGAAGCAGTAGGCAAAAGGAGCCCAAGTCATTTTTTCTAAAACAAAATTAAGATCCCAGGGAGGAGGGACAGGCTTCCTGGGAGGCCTAATGTGAAGGATGCTTTTAAGAAACTGTTTGGCCTCAAATTGAGAGGCTAAAGGGGGAGTCAAACACACACAAGCAGAGACAGACGATGAGTAGGCCTTAACAGAAGAATATGCCAAACAACCATTGACTAATTCACACAAATAAGAGAGAACCAAAGGAACATCCACTGTAACTGGATCCAGGTTACATGAAAGACACCAAGCATAAAACCTCTTCCAATTGGATAGATAAGATTTCCTACTAGTGGGTTTCCTGGTCTCCTGCAGGACCCAACCCACATCTTTAGAGAAAAAAGTGTCTGTACCAAATCAAAACCCTATCACCCACAGTGTCAGTTAAAGAGTGGACAGGTGGGGATGGGTAAGGGCTCCCTTGTCTTGATATGAGTAGGTGCACCCTATGAGGTGAATTGTGATGATTGCCCTTGGCAACATGCAGAAGAGGGAACAAATGCTGTCTGGATCAAAAGGGAGTCACCAACAAGATTTTGGGAGCATCCACTTTTATCTTGAACAGGACTTTTGGAATGACAGGAAGGGGAGGGAAGGCATAAAGAAACATCCCCTTCCAAGAAAAAGAGTGGGCGTCCACCTTCTGGGCCAGACAGCGTGGGACTTTGGCTCAAAATAGAGGAACTTGTCTGTTCAGAGGAGAGGCAAAGAGATCTACTTGAGGAGTATCCCACTTCTGACAAAGTCCAGAAACACATCTCTGTAAAGCATCCACTGATGGGATTGTGTTAAGGACCTGCTCAAAGAATCTGCCACTATGTACTGATCTGAGGGAATGTAAACCACCTGAAGGGTCACCTGATATTGGATAGCCAGATCAAACTGGTAAACGTGTCACAGCAGGTCAGTCCAGAGGTAAAGCCAAATGAACACACTAGAGTCTTCCACAGATAAAACACTGGTTTATTAAAACAACAAAGGATTAAGCAATTTTCTTTAATAACATTTCTTCAGAATCACTAACCATCTCAAACCACCATCCTTAAATACCTCCCCACAGGTCACATGGCTAATTAAAAAATGTAATATATGAATTTACAACTCTTTACTTAAAACAATACACTTCAATTGTTCTGTTCAAAAATTTTTATTTTATTTATTTTTTTTATTTTACATTTGTTGACCGGGATAGTCTGACTGGATACATGTCCATTTTCACCGGAGACCCAGTGAGAAAACCTCCAAGGTAAACAGATGCAATAAAAAAAAATAAAGACATATAACAGAATGATATTTACAAAGAATGCAAGGCAAACATGAATAGACACATTCACAAGTTAGAGATACCCCTGGTTACAGTCAGAGGAAAAATTAGCAGTAGATTATTTAATAGATTATTCACCTTCATGATTAGAGTTAGCCAGGCTTGTTGCAACAGCAAAGCCAGTTTAGTGCCAGATATTGTTTCAGTTTAGTTTTAAATTGGCCTAGGGAGGACAGCAAAGTAATATCAGCTGGAAGTAAGTTCTAGGCTCTGCCTGCAGAGTTTGCAAAGAGGGCATTACCAGCTGCATTAATTTTGATTGTCTGGATTAGTAGTTTGTTTGAGGATCTCAGTAGTCTGGGATTGTTATGGGGGGTGATAATATTTTTAAGAGCTGGTATATTATCTGGATTATAGAGGATTTTATTAGCCATAATAAGAAGGTTATATTGGATAGACTGGGACGTTCTAGCCACCCAAGCTGTTTAAGGTTGATGCAGTGGTAGGTTCTAAAGGGCAGGCCAGCGGCAAACCTGGCAATGTGATTGTAACAGGTTGACAGTCTATTAAGTACAGACTTGTTTAGATTAGAGAGAAAGGAGGACACATAGAAGTGTTGAAAGCAGGTGAGAGCGAGCTATGGCAATGTTGGCTGTAGGGGTTAGGAAGGCTTTTATTCTATACAGTGACCCACATTTTTTATTGATGATCTTGATCGATTGGTTTACATGTAGGTCAAATTTTAAGTTGTTGTCAATAATGACACCTAGAAGTTTGGGTTGGGGGAGATTATTGTGCCATCTTTTGCATTTATGGTGAAGGTAAAAGCAGCAGACCTTGGTGTTGGTGAGAATAACAGCATTTTAGTTTTTTTAGGATTTAGTAACAGTCGACGTTCAGAGAGACAGCTTTCTATAGTATTAAAGGTGGATTGGGTAGCAGACCTCAAGTCAGTAGGAGATGTAACTGAGCAAATCAGGGTCGAGTCATCAGCGTATTGGATACAGCTGACATTTGGGATGACAGTATATAAGTCATTAATAAAGATGGAAAACAGTAGGGGCCCTAATATGGAGCCTTGTGGTACTCCAAGGGTGTTAGGTAATAGGTTAGAGAGTTTGTTCTGCCAGAGGATAGCCTGTTGCCTCCCACTGAGGTAGGATTTAAACCATTGAAGGGCTTTAGAATCTAAACAGAAAGTTTGCAGGATGTGAATCAAAAGTTGGTGATCCACCATGTCAAATGCCTTGGAAAAATCCAAGAAGAGAGCTGAGGATATGTGATTACTGTTAAGGTTACTGTTTATTGTATTGGTAAAAGCCAGTAGGGCTGAAGTCATGCTGTGGTGTGAACGGAAGCCATGTTGGGTATTGGCTATGAGGTGATACTGGATTAGATGGTGCATAAGTTGTTTATGTACACATTTTTCCATAATCTTTGCAAGTGGAGAAAGTATAGCTATTGGTCTACAACTGGAGAATTCAGTGGAAGAACCTCCTTTATGTAGCAGGATTACGTTTGATGTTTTTCAAAAGGTAGGAAGTTTAGCCTCTGCTATGGTATGATTAATTAGTATTGATACTGGATAGGCAATGGCGTCAGCTGATTTTTGAAGTTACTCGGCGGGGAGTTGGTCAGCGGACAGGGTGGTGGGTTTTAATTTTTTAATCAAGGTACGGATAAGTGATGTGGCACTGGTTGGAAGCTGAACGAGAGTAGGTTTATAGCGGTGGGACTATCAGTGCCAGGGGAGCTAGGAGGCAGTTGGCTAGCTAGTGCTTGAATTGTCTCAGTAAAGAAATGGTTAAAACTGTCTGACACATCCTCAGTGGATTTATCAATGGTGGCAGAAAATTTTTTTTCAATTATAACACATAACTGAATATAAACTAAATGTAAGATTTAAGTTTCAGAATGCTAGATATAGAGTGGCCTTCATTCAATCCGGGGTGGTGGTGGCATTCAATCTTATTTGCCACCGTAACTCTCTCTTTCTTCCAAAATATCTTCCCACAGTCCCTGTCCCCCCACCCCGTGGTTGCTTACTACACTTTCTAAAACAAACAAAAAAAAAAAAAAAAAAAAACTGTGGTCATTAAATGTCATGTGTTTAGCTAGAGCATTTCTATGAACTCCCTTCCTAATGTCCAGGAGGTGCTCATATAAACGTTCTTTAAATTTTCCCCACATAAAAAGGTTCACATTTTTGACACAGGGACAAATAAACAACACCTGCAGAGTTACATTTAGGGTGGGCCCTAGACTGCATACACATGTGATTGACCCAAATGTGGTCCCCCTCTATTATGACTCTACATTGAGCACAATTTCCACACTTGTAGGTCTCCCATTTGTTGTTTCTGACCTGTCAATCTATAGTCACATGTTCAAAGTAATTCTTAAAAGTTTTACCTATTCTAAATACAACTGGGGGTAACTCACTAAATAGTGTGGTTGTTTCCTTAAAGTGTGAAACAATATTCTTATCTATACAAGATGTTCTTAATGTCCATGGCTTCATTACAAAAATCTGTAATAAAAGCTCCTTTCATGTTTTGTATTCTTTTGGGGTTCCCCACAATATTATCACCTATTGGGACAGTAGAATTAATGAGTGGCACTATCACTTCTTTCTCCCTTTTCTCTTTTACATTCTCAAACTTTTGTTTTAATTACAGAGTTGTAAATTCATATATTATTACGTTTTTTTAATTAGCCATGTGACCTGTGTGGTGTTATTTAAGGATGGTGGTTTGAAATGGTTAGTGATTCTGAAGAAGTTTTAGTAAATGAAAGTGCTTAATCCTTTGTTGTTTTAATAAACTAGCATTTTATCTGCAAAGACTCTACTGTGTTCACTTGGATTTACCTCTGGACTGACCTGCTGTGACAAGTTTACCAGTTTGGTCTGTTTGTGTTCTTTCTGGTTAACTGGATAGCCAGATCCCAAACCTGAAGGGCTAACCTATGTAGGAGATAAGACCTTGTCCTCCCTTGCTTGTTGACATACCACATCACTGTGGTATTATCTGTGAGAATCTTG
This sequence comes from Protopterus annectens, assembly GCF_019279795.1. NCBI lineage: Eukaryota > Metazoa > Chordata > Ceratodontiformes > Protopteridae > Protopterus > Protopterus annectens. The sequence goes on along the minus strand of NC_056729.1, from coordinate 1,705,441,405 downwards.
AGGGGCCCTGGATGGAAAAGAGAACGAAGAGCCAGAAGAAGAGGTCTCATCTCTTTTTGACACTGATGTGGCCTTTCTTTTGTCGAAGACACCAAAGCCCAAGCCCCTGCACTTTCAAAGGACCAAAAGAACCCCCACCCCAGGTCCAAGTAACCTGTGAATAGTTCCCGAGAGGGGACTGAAAGTTGAAAAGGAAGCTCTGGGTTGAAGGACAACTGACAAATCCACCTCTAAAGTTCCAGCTTGAAGTAAGGAAGTAGAGGAACCAGAAAATCTAAAGGATGACAATGTTGAAGCCAAACTGACTTTAGAAACCACTGAAGCCTTCTCATGTGGAGTTTGGCTAGAGGGATCATAGAAATGGTGGCAGCCATGAAACTCAGATCCCCGAGAAATTCCCTAGCTGCAACTGAAGCCAGAGGAAGAAGGGATTGAAAGAAAGCAAATCGGTGTTAAAACCATGGGGGGAGGCAGGGATGCCAGTACTGGAAAAATCTAAAGCCTGCAATCCAGAAAAACATGATCCTGAGAAGGAGTGTGGAATGACTTTTGGAAATGTATTGTTAGCCAGGCTTTGTCGGATGGAAACAGCAAAGTGTAGGCGCTGAAGTAATATCTCCAGAGAGGAAGCCTGAATCAGCAAGTCATCCAGATAACAAAAGACATGTATCCCCCTTAACCTGCAGAAAGCAATCATAGGAGCAAGGCATTTGGTGAAGACCCTTGAGACAGCAGAGAGGCCAAGGGCAAATCAGAGAACTGAAAATGCCATGGAGCAACAGAGAAACGTAAAAACTTCCAGAAAAAAGGATGAATAGGGACGTGAAGATAAGCACCTTGGGATCCAGGGGAACTAGAAAAACCTGAGGAAACAGGGCTTGAAGGGACAACATCTAAAAGGAAGGGACCTTCAAAAAGGTATTTACTTGAGAAAGGTCCAGAATGGGTCTCTGGGTGCTTTCCTTCCTGGGGACTAAGAACATTCTGGAATAAAACCCTTCTGTCTCAGAGGAGTTGGAACTTCTCATATTATTCCTTGAGAGAACAGGCCCCAAAGCATATCTGGAAAAAAGGTCAGTTGTTCCTGTGAGGGATTTGGAATGCCCAAAGGGGGGGGGTTCTAAACCATGTAATAATTCTGGTGGATGATGAAAAGAACCAAGGAGTCTTGGGTGATTTTTAACCCAAAAAGGAAGAAACAAGGAAAGTTGTAGAGAAACAGGAATGTGACTGAGAAGACTAGGGCAAGGATAGTCAGACACCACCTGGTTTGTCAGGAAATGGAGGTTTCTTAGTAGAAGGAATTGGGGTAGCCTTAGCCAGAGGAGCCCTTCTACAAACCTTTAAACCTTTGGTGGGAGGGTGAGATTGTCTATGGACAAAGGTAGGCTTGTTAGGGTAATTTATCTGAAACTTTGTTAGGGTAATTCTTCTGAAACTTTGGAACAGGTGAAACAAAATATGCTTCAACTCCAGTAAGGCCATGCCCTTTTCTTCCAGAGATTTAAACAACTCTGCAGCAACAGCACCAAACAAATGCTTACTATCCAATGGAGCATCTATCAGTTTAGCCTTGATATCATCACGCAAAGGTTGAAGTCTAAGCCAGGAGTACCACCTCAAAACAGATCCAAAAGCAGCAGCCCTAGATGAAGCATCAGCTGTATCACAGCTGCATTTAATGGAATGGTGAGTAACCTAGGAAGACGTCCCTAGCAAGGAAAGAGCAGAGGCCCTCTTTTCAGAATCAGAATGATCTGAAATGGCTTGACATATCAGAGAGAAAAGCCAAGACAAACCTGGTCATGTGTGCCTGATAGAGGGTAGCAGCAGTATACACCTTCTTATCCAGCCTCTCCAATGTTTGCTATCTTTATCAGAGTGAAGCAACGTAGTTGAAGGCAACAATCTGGAAGGCTTATCAAAAGCCACTAACACCACAGAAGAATCAATGGAGGGACATTTACCAGTTGGGAATCAACAGCCTAAGAAGGAGTGAAAAAAAGCACCCAGCAGGGCAGCAAGAACAGGAGGAACAAAAGAGGGCCTAGGAGACTCCATCTGCAGAAGCTCATAGTATCTCTTCTGAACACCAGACATCTGAGCACAGTCTCATTTTGGAAATAGTGTCACCAAACGGAATCGCCTCAAAAGGAGAGTCAGGACCCAAGTCCCCAGGAATATATAGTATTCCTGTGGAAGTTCGGAAGCTAGAAGGGAAAAAACTGATACAGATCTGGAAGGCTTTTTTAACTGTATTTTAAGATGAGAAGTACAAACATCCTGGAAGAAAGCAGTGGTAGCTGTAATATCTAAAGAGGGTAAAGATCCATCACAGCCAGCTTTGCACAGGCCCATTTCAATACAAAGCAAAGACTATAAAGTGTTCATGTCTATAAGTTCAAGGCCTTCTACAGTTATGTAAAGAATCTCCATGGCAATACACAGATTTGCTCTGAGCTACTGCACAGTGGTACTTCCTATACCGAGCCAACAGATATTGCCAATGTACTGGCCAGCAGACTCAGTGCCAACTTAACCCCCCCAAGGACCAATCATAATACCAGTAGATTGCCAGGCACCCAGTATTACTGCTGCACAGGTTAAAACAGCACTGTCCAAGGTCAAGAATATAGCTTCTATGGGACCTGACAATATCCCTGGCTGTGTTCTACTTGAACTACAGAGTGAACTGGCACCTAACCTGTGTGCCCTGTTCAACCACAGCCTCACCTCAGGCTTTGTCCCTACCAAATGGCACACTGCTACAAGTCATCTATCTCCACAAAGGAGGAGTGATTACAGATCTTGGGAACTATCGCCCCATTAGCTTGAGGAGTCTGATATGCAAAGCTATGGAACACATCATCATGGACCTAATAAACAAGGATATAGGGAATCTCCAAACTCTGGTTCCTACACAGTTTGGTTTTGTGAAGGGTAGATCATGCCTGCTCAACCTGGTCGACTTCTCTGAGTCAGTCACCAGAGCTGTGGATGAAGGCAAGGTAGTTCATACAGCCTACTTTGATCTGGCCAAGGCCTCGGATACCATTCCCTACTCAGGAATCATAGAAAAACTCACTAAGCGAGGAACCAACCCATATATCACTAGGTGGGTTGCAGACTGGCTCACAGATAGAACCCACAATGTGAAAAGTAGCTGAGTCCAAGTCAGACTGCCGACTAGTCACGAGTGGAGTCCCACAGGGTTCGGTCCTGGGTTCTCTCCTGTTTGGTATCTATTTCTCTGAAGTCCAGGCCAACACGAAGGAACTATGGCTTACAAAGTTCGCAGATGATTGCAAGTTGGGAGCTATTATTAACTCCCCAAGTGATGTTAACATCCTACAGAAAGGCCTCACTGAGACCAATGACTGGTGTCAGAACCATGACCTTAAGCTCAATGCCAAAAAATGTGTCATCATCCCTTTTGGGAAAAACCCGGTTCCCATGAATTACCACATCAATGATAGTCCACTGAACACTGAAGGCGTTATAAGAGATCTGGGAACACAGGTTGACAGCAACCTCTCTTTTGACCACCACATTGCCACTGTGGTCAGAAAGTGCTTCTGTATGGCACATCTCATTACTAAGGGTTTTGCATCCAGAAAGAGAGAGGTCATTGTCTCCCTCTACTCTTCCTTCATTAGGCCAATCATAGAGTACAATGCCCCATTTGGCATGTACCTCACTAGACACCTGCAACAACTGGAGAGGCCACAAATGTACCTCACAAAGAGGATTCTAGGCCTTAAACACTTGTCCTATATGGATAGGCTCAAAAAACTCCAACGATTCTGTCTCATATCGCCTACTTGGAGGCGATCTCTGCTTGACTTACAAAGCCATGTCTGACCCAGCTCTGTTAGAAATACTACATCTAAAGAAATCCCAATCCCTCCACTCCACATGCTCCAGAGACCTCTACCTCATTAACACAATCAACAGAACATGCTGGAGGGACAGGTTCATAACCCAGAGACTGCCCATGCTATGGAATAGACTTCCCATACATGTCAAACAGAGCACCTCACTGGCCTTCTTCAAGAGAAATCTTAACGAGTGGATGGAAAATAGAAAATTCACCCCAGGGATCACTCCAGTGGCTCTACTCGATAGAGGCACTGGGAACTAAGGTTGGGTGGCATGATGCCAGGGTAATTGTATGGGCTAGGCTTGTAAAGGCTCCAGGGCCATTAGCCTAGTACACAACTATGAACCTGTAATGGCTAAAAGAATGACAAAAATAATGCCAACATTGATAGATATGGATCAATGTGGTTTTGTGGAGGGGAAGCAAACATTTGACATCATTAGCAGAACACTGATGATCCAGAGGGAAGCAGCATGTAAGGAGATACCATTGCTGTTGGTGGCTCTTGATTCAGAGAAAGGATTTGACAAAGTAAGCTGGGACTTTATGAGCAAGACAATGGAATCATTTGCATCTCATGAAAAAATTATAAGGTTGATTAGGAAGATATATGAGGGATTGGAGGCAAAAATTAAAGTGGGTGGGGTCCTCTCTGATAATTTCTGCTTGAGCAGAGAAACCAGGCAGAGGACGAGCAGGGGTGTCCTCTGTCCCCTTTGTTATTTGTATTGTATTTAGAACCACTGGCAAATAAAATAAGGGACTCAGAAATTTAAGGATTTAATTGTTATGTTAGTCAAGAAAAGCTGGCTCTATTTGCAGATGATATTATTTTATACCTGACTAAACCAAAAGAAACATTCAGTGCAGTGGAACATTTTGAGGCAGCTTCAAGTCTTTTTGGGATACAAAATTAATAAAGCTAAAACAAAGGCAATAGTGGTAAATTCTTCCAGTAGAACAGGGCAGATTGGGATTACCCAAATTTGAAGGGGTATTTCAGAGCTACACAGTTAAGGCTCCTATATATAGCACAAGCAGAAAACTATAATTCAAAGTGGAAAGAGATTATGTTGAAACAGGAGGGAAGCTCAAGAAACAAGGAGAGACTGGGATTCTGCATGCCGGCCTTTAAGGAGAAAAACAGCAATCATACAGAATATTATATCCATGAAGTAGCAGAAAGTATTCTAAGAACTAAGCCACCATGGGAATGAAGAAAGGAGATTCTGCCAATACGGAAGACCGCAATTAGAGATATAAACAACAGACAAGAGTGGGCTGGAATTTATTATAGAAAACTGACAAAGGAACAAAGGTATTGGGAAGAGGCCACAAATTTATTTGGACTGGAGGTTAGAGATTGCCTTCCCTATCTAGGATTGATATCAGTGTATAGGCAAACAGAAAGAAATAAGGGGGTCCTAAACGAAAGACTGGCACTGGTAGAGTTGTTAGTAGAATCTAGAACAGAAGCTGCAATTAAAGAACATTTAGTAGAGCATATAAAATATTTCATAACTATAAGAATCAATCAGAGAAGGTTAGAAAAGATTGGATAAGCAATTCACAAATGGAAAGATATATGTATGTCTCCCAAATATGCAACAAAATCTAGAAGATTTAGGATTTTTGCTTGGAAATGTTTATACAGATATTTTTATGCCTAAGTAGACTCCAGAGAATTTTTCCTCAGGTAGACAGCAAATGTTGGATGCGTGACAGGGAATAAAGTACTTGGGAACATATTTTCTGGGAGTGTGGTGGGTGGGCGGATTGGTGCGATGAGGCAGATGACTTTTCTGAGCTATGATACAGAATCGGAATTGCCTAGACATGGTAAGGCCTGCCTGTGTCTAATTATGGTGGCTACCAAAAAGCAATTACTAGAAAATGGAAATCAAAATCTAAACCAACTATATTAGAAATAATGAATACAGTAACAGAGAAAAAGCAACTACAACTGAGACCTTTAGAAAAGGGGTAGGAGCAAACTATATAGAAAAAAAATGGGAATTGTGGGAACAGTACATACAGGGGAGGAATGAGGTTTAAAAGAAGGCAGGACTTAAACGAGCTATGCAATGTTTGACTGAAAATGACTGGGTAGATTACAAGTGATGTATAATGTTTACAACTGGGAGTGTGTCATTATGGTTTGTGAAGTAAAATGCTTGCAACAAGTATTGTGTCGGTGTGGTTTGTTTTCATTTATATAAAGGTATGATTGCTTGCTTATGTCATAAGTGATGGTTTAATAAAAATGTTTCTTTAAAAAAAGAGACAGGAATTGAATAATTTATGTAATCTTGGTCAGGTTATATGATATATAGCAATATATGTGAAGTATAAAGTTTGGTAATGTTAATTTGTTAATACAGTTTAATTACTTTTGTATATATGTAAATGTGTCTATGTCACAAGTGATAATTCAATAAAGGTGTTTAAAAAAGGAGAGTCAGTACTGATAGACTCTTCTTTCTCAAAACTATAGTCTAAAGGAGAAGGAATTTGAGAGGAATAAATAAGCAACTCTTCATCAGAATTGGCATCATCATCATCATCACAGGATTCCTGCTGCCTAGGCCTCTTAAGAAGGGTAGAAGTCCAAAGAGAAACAGAAGGAGAAACCCCCCGTGGAGGCTTCCAAGTCAAAAGTGCATTAAAACAGACCTTGACTGCTGTTTTGCCATTCACTCTGGGGATCTTTGGGAGCAGGCGAAATGTGTTTAGTCATCATCTTCTTTTTAAGTGTGATGTCAGCCTTGAAAACTTTAAAAGGCTCTGACCCCGATGACACTCTATTATGGTAATCAGGATCTTTTCCCTCAGTAACATCTGAGGAATACTCCAAAGTCCTTTGGTAATAACCAGCTATAGTTCCACCTGTACATCTGAAGCGGATGTCTGTAAGGCCTCCATGGACGTATGCAGAGTCAGATCCATACTGGCCTCTGAAGCAGTCATGGCAGAGGAATCAGAGAAAGAAACCAGATGGTCCCCCGGGCTTTCACCAGCCTCAAGAGAGACATCCGATGAAGCCGGTACAGCCAAATAATCCGACTGAGCTTTCTCGGTCTTCTTCGCAGACAGCTGAACCTCAGGGTGGTAAGATCCCTTCAGTGCCTTTAGCCAACAGTTTAAGTAATTGGTTCCCAAGTAGAATGCAAGGGAAGAAAGCAGACTATGCAATGTCTTAGGGACGAAAGCTTGACAAATCTCACAACATATGGTCATGGGAAGCGTCTAAAGAGAACAAACACTGTTCGTGATGATCTTTATGGGGAATCTGTCTCCTGCATTGGCATTTCCCCTCTCTGGATGACAATGAAACTAACAACCAGAAACAGGGTAAAATAAAGACAAGAAAATCAAAAAACTCCAATGGGGCACCAGCAGATGAACGAGCATTGAGAGAGATGATCGAAGATGGCGTTCGGAACGGGGGAAAAGTAGTTCTGAGGATGGTACATCCAGATGTCACCTTTATGCCCTATGCTATGCAAAAGGAGCAGATACGTGACATACGGTATACCCATTACAACCTAAAGGCTTTGGTGTACTGTCCAGACGTTGGGCTTGCCTTTGGTAGGGGATCCCTACTGTGAAAAATACTGCAACAGTGATATGGAAGGACATCTATACAGTACCACAACTTGGAAACATCTCTAGTAGCCAGGAATAGACGATCCAGAGCTAAGGATAAGTAAAACTCTTTGAGACTACCTCTGCAATGTTCAGAATGCTGAGGTCTAATGGCCTGCTAATTCTTGTAAACAGTTATCTGACCCACTGTTAGTAGTTACATTGTTTATTTGACCATATCAGGGATAGGTAAAGAAGACCAGACAAAAGAAACATAATTAAAGGGAAATTTAGTCACAAGGATTGTACAAGTTGTGAATATTTTCATAATTTTACAGCAGACAGTGAGTTTCTACAATGTATTCTAACTGATGGGACTATGATGAGGTCACAGTGAGCTATGGCAGCATAAATGGGAACTTACTATTAGTTGAGCCAAAGACAGCTATAGTCATCCAGATTACTATAATGTTTTGTAATAATGCTTATATAAATGCCCGTCTTAACAGAAAAAATTTTTAGAACATGTATTAAGTGATGTGGTTACTCTGATGCCTTAATGTTTAATGGGAGCATCTTATTACATGAGCCAAAACTGGCTACACGGGTTAAGATAACTGCATAATGCTCTGTTCATTAAGTTTGTTTAAGATGCACGTCATTCAACCCTCTTACTATGATAAAGAAAACCCTTCAGACACAAACTGATGAGCATCTCTACAATGGAAACCATTAAATAATTTGTTACAGCATCACTGGAAACCTGTAAATGTAAGATATCTGAGATATCTGATGCAACTGTGATATGCGGCAATGCTGTATACTGTTAATTGTGGTAATACAGCCTATCTGCATATTAAAAAAAAGATTCCCCTAGCCCATTCTCTTTACTATACTCTTGATATCAGTCCCTGGTAGGGAAGTCAGTCTTTAGTCTGTGGTTCAAATGTCTTCACCTCATCCCATTCTAGTTATTTGCTCCCAATATCTTGGTTCCTTTGCCAGTTTTCTGCAGTAAATTCCAGGCCCTCTTGTCCATTTTCTGTATCCCAACTTGCAGTTATCTCTATTGGCAAAAACTCCTTTTTCCATTCTCGTGTCGACTTAGTTCTTTGAATACTTTCTGCTACTTTATGAATATAATATTCTCCATGGTTGCTGTTATTCTCCTTAAGGATCTGCATCCAAAATCCTACTCTCTCTTCATTTCTTGAACTTCTACTCTGCTTCAACATCATCTCTTTCCATTTTTAATTATAACCTTCTGCTTGTGTTACATGAGCTTTTAAGTATGTAGCTCTAACATATCCATTCAAACCAGGTAATCCAACACTATCTTGCCCTATTGGAAAGTTTATCTTATCCCATTTAACTCTTGCCCTCCCTCCCACCCCCCCACCCCCAGATAAAACCTTCACTCCTTATTATAGTCCACAACTTTTTCCCCAGTTGATAAAAATATGCCTGACCCATATATAAAACTAAAGGGACATTTTCACTGCTTGTATTTTACTATCCATCTCCATAAACAAGAGCTTCTAGTTTCTCAGTTTTTGTATTATGTTTTATCTAGTCTCTTCCCACATATCCTTAGGTGCCATAACAGAAGCTCTTTTAATCCATACCCATAAATACTTACCTTATCGTGTCCCCATTAATATGGGTATTGCTGAGCCAATTCCTATGTGGGTACATAATTTATTGCTATAGCCTTTGTTTTATCTTCAATAATATTATATCCTGCAAAGACATGAAACTGCCTAAAAATGTTCCATGACAATGAAATGTCCATTTCTGGATTTATCAGGTACATTCAACTATCCACAACCCCTTTTCCTATTTTTGCACATGGGGTTGGGGTATCACTTCAACAGTGATAATCATCTAGAGCAAAGCTTTACAAAATAATATCTGCAAATAAAGCCAACTTTTCTTGATCACCATATCAATTTTACCCTTGCATTTCTGAGTCTCATATTATCTTTGCTAACAGGTTCATAGGTAGGTACTAGGCTATCTGCCCGAAGGCATTTATAAGCCTAGCCGGAATGTGTTGGCTTTGGATTCCCCCTTAGATTAGTTCCCTGTGCCTCTGTCCAGCAGAGCCATTGAAGTGATCCCTGGGGTAAACTTTCTGTTTTTCATCTACTCGTCAAGGTTTCTCTTGAAGTGGGTTAGCAAAGAGCTCTGCCTAATGCAGATTGGAATTTTGTTCCAGAGCATGGGAAGTCTCTGGGACAGGAATCTATCCCTCCAGCACATCCTGTTTATTATTGTGGTGAGGTTTAGATCCCTGGAGCGTGTGGCTCGAGGGGATATAGTTTTCTTTAGGTGGAGCATGTCCATCAATTCTGAGTTGGACATGGCCTTGCATGTCAGGCAGAGATCACCTCTGAGTAGGCGGTATGCAACAGAGTACAGCAGGAGTTTCTTCAGTCGAGCTGCATAGGGCATCTGCTTGAGGCCAGTGATCCTCTTGGTGAGGAACTTCTGTAGTCTTTCCAGCTGTTGCAAGTGTCTTGCAAAGTACATCCCAAATGGGGCATTGTATAATATGATGGGTCTGATGAGTGATGCGTAGTGGGGCCCAATGACCTCTTTCGATCTGGATGCAAACCCTTTTGTGATTAGGTGGGCCACATAGAAGGATTTTCTAACCACTTTGGCAATGTGATTATCAAAGGAGAGGTTACTATCTACTTGGGTCCCCAGATCCCTTATTACATCTTTCATGTTTAGGGGGCTACCACCTATATGGTAGTTTGTGGGTACTTTGTTTATTCCAAAGGGGATGACTATGCACTTTTTGGCATTTAGCTTGAGGCCATGGTTTTGACACCAGGTATCTGTCTCAGTGAGACCCTTTTGGAGGATGTCTATGTCAGCCAGAGAATCAATTATAGCCCCTAGTTTGCAGTCGTCTGCGAACTTGGTCAGCCATAGTCCTCCTGTGCTTACTGTACCTCTGAGAAGTATATGCCAAACAGGTGGGGTCCTAGGACTGAGCCCTGGGGAACACCACTTGTAACCTGTTTCGAGTCATACCTAGCTCCTGCAACTCCATGAGCCAGTTGGCAACACATCTTGTGACGTAGGGGTTTATGTTCAGGCTGGTGAACTTGTCTATAATACCTGAGTGGAGAATGGTGTTGAAGGCCTTTGCGAGTTCTAGGTAGGATGTGTGGACCACCTTTCCCTCGTTTATAGCCTTGGTAACTGTCTCAAAGAAGTCCACCAGGTTTAGGAGGCATGATCTGTCCTTAAAGCCGAACTGGTAGGGTCCAGTGTTTGGAGGTTTCCAATGTCTCTGTTAGTGAGATCCATGATGATGTGCTCCATAGCTTTGCAGACCAAGCTAGACAGGCTTATAGGGTGATGGTTCCCGGGGTCCGTTGTGGCTCCACCTTTGTGGAGTGGAATAACCGTTGCTGTGCACCACTCTGTGGGCACGTAGCCTGTGGAGAGGCTGAGTTTAAACAGTGTGTTTAGGTGAGTGGTTAGTTCATCTTTGAGCTCGTGTAGGATGCAGCCTGGGGCACCGTCCTGATGCGGTGTTTTTGGCTTTGGAGAGTGCTGTTTTAACCTGAGTATCTGTAATTTCAGGGGCACTACATTCTTCTGGTATAGTTATGGGCCCTTTGGGGGTGAGAGGGGGGTGAAGTTTGCAATGAACCTGTCTGCCAGGATGTTGGCTATATCGGTCGGTTCAGTGTATTTTGTGCCATTCTGCACTAACTCGAGCAGATCTGAGAATTGCCACTTAGATTCTTGATATAGCTAAAGAATGCCTTGTGGTTATCTTTGGAGTCCATGGCAATTTTTCTTTCGAAGCTAGCCTTGGATGATTTTATGAGGGAACATACTTTCTTGCTGATACTGATCAGGGATGTCTTCCCTTCTTGGGATTTTACTCTTTTTTGTACTAGTTTCCTCCTTCTATTGTATAGCTTGTTTATGGCAGGGGTCCACCAGACTGGTTTCCTTTTCTTGGAGGAGTGAGTCTTGGTTTTGTTTGGGATAGCATGATCCATGCATTCTTGTAGATGCCTGTAGAGTGCATTAGTAAAGGATTTTGCATCTTGCACAACGTTATCCTTTAGCATGGGGGCTTTGAAACTTCCCACCTCAGTCTTAAGTAACGTGAAGTTTGCTTTTGAAAAGTTTTTTACGGTGATTTCCTGGATGAGGGGTGGTGGAGGAATGTGGATATCCAGAGAGATTAGTTTATGGTCAGATCTAACCAGCGACCTGCAGTGTGGAACACCGGTCGCCCATGTTGGTGATGACCAGGTCCAATATGTTCTGGAAAAAACAAGTACTAAAACTACTAAAAAATCTCAACGTAGCACCCAAAGAACGACTCGAGAAGGATAAAACCAAAAAAATATATTTTATGAAGCGCTTTTCATCAGGTTCGCTGACCCAACTTCCTCAGATAACAAAAAAGTAATAAATACAAAGTTTAAATACATTCAAAGTATCATGTGGTAATGTCATTTACATAGTAAATTGCTTCAATGTCAATTAACTACATAATATCTCATTTCATTCTCTAAACTGCCTTGCTTTTAAAGTAATATCCTAACTAATAAAACATGGTAAACAGTTTACTGCAAGTACAAGTAAATGTTCTCTACTTTGATGCATAGTTAAAACCATTCTTAATACAATTTAAAACCTCAGAAAACACTTAGTTTAATTTATGTCAATGTGTCATATACTATTTTAAAAATATATATATATTCCTTAGAAAAATGTTGTTTTATATATATATATATATATATATATACACATATATATATATATATATATATATGTGTGTGTGTGTGTGTGTGTGTGTGTTATATCTACATATATATACACACACTCGCACACAACTCCTTACAACTATCTAATCAGGCTTCTAAGTCTCAAATATGGCAAAACTGAACAAGTTTCATTAATTCCAGGAAAATGATGGGCATCTAACCTTAACTGCCATCACAGCTTCAGTTCTAATAAAAAACTGGTAGGTCGTCCTCTGTGGTCTACCGTAATCTGGTCTATTGCCCTAAATTTAAAACTGCGAGTAAAATGATATTTTATATGTTTAGCTAAAGCATTCTCAATCTTATTTTTTCTTATACTGTAAAGATGTTCATATCTTCTTTCTTTCAGTTTTCTATCGTTTTTTCCGATATAGAAAGCTGGACAGGAGTTACGTTGAGCTAAACAGACTATCATTTTTGTGTTACATGTGAACCTCTTCTTAATACTGTACTCTTTATTTCTAATGATAAATTTTTCTCCCGTCGCTATAAATCCACAGTAATTACATGATTCACATTTTAACATTCCTGGTGTCTGCATAAAATTTATATTTGATACTTCTAACAAGTTTTTTTAAATTATGTCCTCTCCTGTTCACAAATTTTGGTTTTATTCCTATTTCACTTGCTATATACTTGTCATTTAATAAAATGTTCCAATTTTTCAAAATAACTTTTTTTTATTTCCACTGTTTCAGGACTACAAGTAAATACAAAATTCCTGTTATATGTTTTACTTATTTCTTGTGTGTTTGATTCTTTCTCTAGGTGGACAATGTCTATTTGATCTACATTTTCTTGTGCTGTAGTTTTTAATTGAGGTTCTATACATTTTTCTTTCAAGATTGGTTCATATATTCCCTTAGATCTTTTATAAGTTACTTCAGATACCAAGTCTGGAAGAAGTGTTACTGGGTAGCCTCTTTGTGTGAGCATCTGTATTAATTGTTCACATTCTTTATGAAATTCCACTTCAACAGTTACCATCTTAGCTGACTGCACTAATTGGCCCTTAACTACTGATCTTTTTTGGCAGTAAGGGTGTGAACTGGTGAAATGGAGAAACGAGTTGGAATACGTTTCTTTACGAAAAATAGACGCTCTATAACCATCTATGTCCTTCCTAAGGAGAACATCTAAGTATGCTATTTCATCAGTGTTAAAATTGTTTGTAAACCTCAAGTAGGTACTGCTGTTAAGATGTTCCACTAAATTTTTAGCTATAATTTCATTGCCCTTCAGGATGATAAAAATATTGCCCAAAAAGCATGTATAATAATGGATACGATTCATTATATTAACATTTGAAAAAAATAGTTTTGTGTTTCCAATGGGCTAGGAATAAATTTGCATAACTAGATCCCATTGGTGAGCCCATTACCACACCTGTTTGTTGTAGATAAATTTCATGTTCAAATATAATGTAATTGTTATACAATATTATAGAAAAAAGTTCTTCTACCAATCTAATATCTATCTGGGGAGCTTTATATTTCCTCATCATTGCTAAAACTGCTTGAATCCCTCCCTCATGGGGTATAGAACTATACAGGTCACAGACATCTATTGTTAAAAAATTAGATTCTTTGTGAAAAACCAATTTATCTATATCTGATAAAAAAAAATTTCGTAGTTGACATATTTTTTCAAAGTTTTTTCCATCACTTTTGCACTAACATAGGTGACAGACTGCCTAGCATCTACTAGTGCTCTCATAGATGGGTCAACTATGTTTTTGTGGACTTTTGGCACTCCAAAGATACATGGGATCTTTGGAAAGGATATACAATATAGTTAAATAATTCAAAGTATGTGTATCTATTATTCCTTCTATAAACAAGTCATTGAGACAGGTGTTAATATTTCGATATGCTGTATTTATTCATTTCTACTAACATTTGTATATGTTTCAGTACATATAACTTTATTCATCTTGGTTACATAGTTGGTACTATTCATCATAACCAAACCACCTCCATTGTCTGGTTTTATACATCTAACAGGTTGGCTTCTTATTTAATTTAACAGTGAATATTCTTGTTTAGTTAAGTTCTTATTATTGTAATTCCTAACCTTCAGTGTTGTTCTGAAGTCTAATTCACATATCTGGTCAAATACAAATAAGGATGGATGTAATGGTGGATTGAACATACTGGGAATATATAATTTACTGATTGTAGTTTTGTCACTACGACATACGACTGCCAAATTCAATTTCCTCACAAAACGTTTAAAGTCTAATAGCAGTCTCGCTACATCAAGGCACGTTGCTGGTACAAATGTGTAACCTTTTGAAAATAGTTCAACAACGTCTTCATTGATCTCAATATCTGAACAGTTATAAAGTTCAAAGTCACATGATTTGTTAAGCATAACTTTGCAAGAGGAACAGAATAGTCAGCATTAGATACTTCTACCTTTTCTGCTTCACTTTCCCTTGTGTGTTGTAAGGTTTGAATTGGCTGTTCGTTGCCGAACTGTACTTCTTGTTCTTCACAGAGTAAAAATTTTGTCGGTTTGATTGTACTGCCGCCGCATATGTATTAGTGTCTGCATTACTATACGAGAGTTCCCTGCCTCTGTTTGTTTCTTTTCCTTGTTTGTTGAACTGGTTTCAGCATCGTTTCTGCTGGTAGATGGCGTAGAAGTAAAGTCCTCCTTGTTCAAAGCTTGTTTTCCGTTATTATGACTAGATGACGTTGTATTCAAATTACTTGCTGAATTCCACGTCTGCGATGGGGCGGGTTGGGATAGGCAGTATTTAATTTATGTCAATGTGTCATACACTGTTTTCTGAGGTTTTAAATTGAATTAGGAATGGTTTTAACTATACATCAAAGTAGAGAACATTTACTTGTACTTTTAGTAAACTGTTTAACATGCTTTATTAGTTAGGATATTACTTTAAAAGCAAGGTAGTTTAGAGAATGAAATTAGATATTATGTAGTTAATTGACATTGAATCAATTTAATATGCAAATAACATTACCACATGATACTTTGAATGTATTTAAACTTTGTATTTATTACTTTTTTGTTATCTGAGGAAATTGGGTCAGCGAGCCTGACGAAAAGCGCTTCATAAAATATATTTTTTTTGGTTTTATCCTTCTCGAGTCATTCTTTGGATGCTACGTAGAGATTTTTTAGTAGGTCCAGTATGTTGTCACCTCTGGTAGGGGTGTTAACCAGTTGATCCAGGGCATTTGAGTTTATAAATTTTAGGAAATGTTGGGCAAGGGAGTTTGTACTTGAGTAGTTCTCCCAGTTAATGTTTGGGTAATTGAAATCACCCAGTATCAGGGTGTTTGGTAGGAC
This sequence comes from Protopterus annectens, assembly GCF_019279795.1. Taxonomy (NCBI): domain Eukaryota; kingdom Metazoa; phylum Chordata; order Ceratodontiformes; family Protopteridae; genus Protopterus; species Protopterus annectens. Next base: position 1,705,425,814 of record NC_056729.1, on the reverse strand, counting down.
CTTTATGTTTCCCAGTGTTTCCAGGAATGCGGAGTGAGGGTCCTGGGACATGGTGGGTGATCTGTTGCAAGCTATAATTTAAATAGCAGTTTTGCCCATTGTTAGTTGCACGTGGATGATCTCTGAAGCATCGTGCTGTGCCACTAACCTGGAGGTGTGGGTATCCATGATGAATATTTATTTATTTATATTTGTTGGCCGGGAGTGTCCGACTGGACGTAGGTCCATTTTCAGTGGAGGCCCGGGGAGAAAAGCTCCACAGTTAAAACAAACAGACAGTAGTTACATTGGATTACATAGTGATTAACAATTTACATAGCAATTAGTTACAACATATTTACAGATGAAGAACATAGTACATCAGTAGACAACTAGAATCTTTATCTGTGAAGTACATAACAGACATTAACAAATGTTAAAATAAGAAGTTCCTGCTGTATAAGTACTAGGCTTATGAACATCTGAGCTTGCTATAATCAAGGTAGTTAGTGGAGTGGAAAGAAAGGTAGTGGTTGGATGGGGTGGGTGATATTAGAGTGGGAGTTACAAGGGCATAGCCAGCATGTTTTTAGGTGCGCTTTTAGTAAAGTTTTGAAGTGGGGCATGATGACATGGAGGTAATTGTGGGTGGGAGGGAGTTCCATAATTTGGCTATGGTGCAAGAGAATAGTGCTTCACCAGCAAAGTTATTGGCTTTAGTGATCTGCAAGCGATTTTTGTTGCTGGATCTTAGTGGTCTGGTGGTGTGATAGGGTTGGAATAGATTCTGGAGGGATGGGACATTTAGTGGATGGTTTACTAGTTTGTGTGTGAGTGAGAGTTGATACCATTGAAAGAGGTGAGAGATTTCAAGCCAGCCCAGTACAGCAAGTGAGAGACAGTGGTGACTACGGTAGGATGCCCCTGTGGCAAATTTGGCAATTTTGTTGTAGCAGATCTCTAGCTTGTTTAGATCGCATTGCCTTAGGTTGGTATATATTGGAGAGGCATAAAGTAGGGTGGAGATAAGGTGGGAATTTGCTATTGAAATCTTTGCAGCTTTGGTGAGAAGATGCTTATTTCTGTATAATGCTCCTTGTTTTTTGTGGACTTTTTTTATGGTCATGGATATGTGAATGTCAAATTTTAGTTTATTGTCTATTTCCACTCCTAGCAATTTGGTATGTTCAGTTGGGTATATAGCGGTGTTGTCTTTTGCTGTGATGTTAAAGTGAGGGTTGTTTTGAGTATGTTTGGTGGGCTGGAAGATGAGTAGTTTAGTTTTGTTTGGGTTGAGTATTAATTGGGCATCGGATAACCAAGTTTCAACAGAGGAAAAGGCTTCCTGTGTGACTTTTTGCAGTTTGGGTAGGGACTGGGCTGAGCAGGTGATGGTCGAGTCATCTGCGTATTGTATGAGTGTGCCATGTGTGGTGGCAGAGGCTAGATTATTTGTGAAAACAGAGAAGAGTAGGGGTCCAAGGATGGATCCTTGGGGAACCCCTACGGAAACAGGTAGTTGGGGAGATATGTCATTCTGTCATACAACGGATTGTTGGCGGTCAGACAGGTAACTCTGAAACCAGTTGGTGACTGATTGTGAGAAGGATAGGTTATTGAGGACAGAGATAAGTTGTTTGTGTGGGACCATGTCAAATGCTTTGGATAGGTCTAGGAAAGTAGCAGAGGAGAGATAGCCATTGTTTTTATGCTGAAGGATAGTGTTAGTAAAGGAGAGTAAGGCAGTGGTGGTGGTGCTATGGTTTGGTCAGAAACTATGCTGAGTATTGGAACAGAGGTTGTTAGTAAGGAGGTAGTCTGAGACCTGAGAGTGTATGCATCTCTCTAGTATTTTGGAGAGTGGAGAGAGAATAGCTATGGGGCGGTAACTGGTTAGTTCTGTGGAGGGTCCGCCTTTGTGGAGGGGAATTATATGTCATACTTTCCACAGTGTGGGAACATAACTTTCTAACAGAGATCAGTTAATCAAGATGGATACTGGGTAGGCCAGAGCATCAGCTGCGATTTGTAGGTATTCAGTTGGGAGGTTGTCTGCTGCTAATTTGGTGGGTTTAAGTTTAGTTAAGAGTTTTTTTATGTTGGAGGTAGGTACAGGAGAAAAAGAGAAGGCAGTGAGGAGATTAGTAGTTGAATGTGTGGGTTGGAGGGGAGGGGGGCTGTGTTGTTTAGCTAGTGATAGTATGGTTTGTGTGAAGTGTGTGTTGAATGAGTTAGCAATATTTTCTGAGGAGTGAGGGATGTTAGGAGGAGGGGTATTGACTTTACCTGGGTGGAGGATGGAGTTTATGGAGGACCAGAATTGTTTGGGGCTGTGTTCGGAGGAGTCTAGGGCAGACTGGTAGTATTGGAATTTGTCCTGTTTTATTAGCTTTTTGACTCTATTGCGTAGTTTTAGGAATTTCTGTCAAGTTGAGGGGGTCTTGGTTTTGCGCCAGTTCTCCCAGGCTTTATCCCTGTTTTTCATTTCTGACTTAGTGGTTTTCTGTAACCACGGGGAGGGTTGTGCTTTGATTCTGGAAAGTCTTATGGGGGCATGGTAATTAAGGATGCTCAGGAAGGTAGTATTAAAAAATTCAACTGCGTCATCAAGACTGAGGTACTTTAGAGGATGCCAGTTACATTCTTTGAGGGATGAGATGAATGTGAGTAGGTTAAAGTTTATTTTTTTACGTATCTGACGGTAGACGACAGGTTTAGCTTGGTATAGGTATTTTTTCAATAGGAATGTTGGGGAGTGATCACTGAGGCTATCTGATAAGCAGCCTGTTATATATGACTGGGGGCTCTTACTGACTAGTATCCAATCCAGGGTAGTGTGCTTGCTGGAGTTTTTATTTATCCTGGTTGGCGACTGGACTAGTTGGGTGAAGCCATGAAGGTTTACATGATGGGCTGGATGGTTGCCAGAACAGGATTGCCAGTCAATATTGAAATCACCTAAAATGATAGTTTCTTGGGGAAGATGGTGGGTAGACCAGCTGAGGAGGTTTTCTAGTGGACGGATGTTTTGGCCAGGTGGGAAGTAGCATCCAATTATGTTGATGGTTTTGTTTTGGTTTATTTTGAGTTTGGTATATATTATTTCTTCATTGCCTATTTGTGGAGCTGATGATTTTAAGATCTAGATGTTTAGATGCCGTTTAAATATTACAGCTACACCACCTCCTATCTTGTTTAGCCAGTCTACTCTTAGTATGCCATAACCTGTAGGGAGTATTTGCTCACTGGTAATGTGAGGTTTTAGCCAGGTTTCTGTCAGGATGACTATATCTGTGGAGTACAAGTCTATGGTGCCATGGAGTTCATGGACTTTGTTGGATATACTTCTAATATTTAGGCTTAGTAGAAGGAAGTCATTTGGCTTTCTATTGGCTGTACTATGGGAGAAGTTGTGGTTTCTAGTCTGATTTTTGAGGATTGGGGTTGGAGATGGTAGGGCCAGGGTTGGGGTGGATATCTCCACTTAGGGCTAGTTTTGATATGCATGAGGTTATTAGTTTTCTCAGTTTTTGAATGTGTTTGTTTATAAGGGAAACTTTATGATTGTGCTCTTTGGGTAATAGGTATGGTGGGAGGGTTACTATGTTAAGTTGTAGGGATGCTTTATGTTTGAGTAATATAGCTGGTAGAATATGTGGGGGGTGCATAGGGATGGTTCTCGAGTTGGTGGGAGGGGAGCTGAGTGAGGGTGAGACATGAGTGGTGGTGTGAGTAGTAGTACTGTGGTAGTGGTTGAGTGGGGGAATGACAGAGCTTTGGTAGGATGTAAGATATGCAAGGAGAGTGCATGCAGTGAGCATAGGTAAGGTATGCTTGTACATGTTAGTTGAGGAGGTGTGAGAGTAGTGGGAACATGGAGGAGGTAGTGTTGGGTAAGCGCTGTGGTTGGCTACTGGAAAGATGGGAGGGGTTTGTGAGTGTAATAAAGGTGGGATCACTGGGGACGGGAGGGAATAGGGGGCAGGGTGGGGAGCGAAGCGGGTAGAGACCCTGTTAGTTTCTCTTATGAGGGGGCTGGAAACAATCAGGTAACAGAGTTAATTGATGAATGAACATATGATAGTGACAAGGGTGGTTGTAGTTTTAAAAATGGTGCCTGCCACAGGTAATATTTATTAACTTTGGGATTGTCTTAAGGTAATAAACAGGGAGGAACAAGGGTGTGAGCAGGCAGTTCTTTGTACTGCTGCTAATGAGCCAAAGCAAAGACAAGTTAGCGTTTGAGAAACAATCACAATTGACCAAGGACTGCTATGAAACTGTAAGTCATTTCTTAACCATTTTCAGGTGGAAAAACAGGATAACCTTGTATCAGTAGGCCACTGTGGTCTCAGTTTAAATTAACAAACACACAGTATTGATCAGATTATGGATACTATCTGCTAACAGAAGGGAATAAGAGAGAAAGTGGAAGATGAGTGTGTGTGCGTGGGGGGGGGGCTGCTTACAAGCCAAAGGAGAGTGCTCTCCAGGGAAAAATGAATATTGGCTCAAACAGGTAGACACATACCCAAAGTTAACTTTAGTTGTTTGCAGACAGTTCAGACCCGGACTGTGCTTTTCTTGTAAGAATGATAAGGGTGGTACTGCAGTTGAATACTTAAGAGTGGTGTTAGGTTCAAAGTTAACTTTAGTTGTTTGCAGACAGTTCAGACCCGGACTGCACTTTTCTTATAAGAATGATAAGGGTGGTACCGCAGTTGAATACTTAAGAGTGGTGTTAGGTTCAAAGTTAACTTTAGTTGTTTGCAGACAGTTTATGGATACTCCCCCGCCTTTCCTATTTCGGTCCGGGTTTTGTGGCCGAAATGTATGGTATGAGTTGTAGCTTGGTAGTGCTGGGGTGCTCTCTGAAGCCTTAAACCAGGTTTCTGTTACTGCACATATATCGATTTTCTCCATACTGAGGAGTGCCTCGAGTGCATGCATTTTGAGGTTTAGACTTCTGGCATTGAGCAGCATTACCCTCAGTTTTTTGTTACTTGTGCTATTTACGGCTGTGGGTTTGTCTTTTGAGCCTTGCCTAAAAAAGGCACTATGGGGGTGGCAAGAGCCTTGGCTAGTATTCGAAAGCCTAAGGGTGACAGGTGCAAAGCAGCGTGGCTTGTCAAGCATGTCATCCCAGGCTGACAGACACTGGATCCCCTTTGAATGACACTAGAAGCTTAGCCAATTGTTGAAATTGGTATTTTTTTCTCTATACCATGGTATCATTCTTGGTAAGGGCAGGATGCTACTTAGGGTCAGGGTCATACCAGCCTGGGCTACGTGATCAGAGAGTTCCTCCATATCTCTTTTCATGTGGTCCAGGGAGGTACGGCTCAGGTCATTCACACCAACGTGGACAATGACAGAGTCATATTTGTACTTGGCTCTAAATATACAGAAAATAACAAGGGGAAAGAGGAAAAAAGGACAGACCTGCCTCATTCCTCTTTTCCAACACAAATTATCAGAGAGGAACCCTCCCACGGTAATTTTTGCCTCCAGTCCTTCATATGCCCTCTTAATTAACCTTTTTACTGTATCCAGGAATGTAAATGCTTCCATTGCCCTGCTCATAAAATCACAGCTTACGCTGTCAAATGCTTTCTCTGCACCTAGACTCATTAACAAGATGGTATTTTCTTACATTCTTCTTCCATCTGGATCATCATTGCACTATTAATGTCATCAAATGTTTGCCTCCCCTCCGCAAAGCCACACTGATCCATATCAATCAATTGTAGCAATGCCTTCACATTCTTTTAGTTATCACAGATATACTTTATAATCATGGTTTAAAATTGAAATGGGTCTATATGAAGCTGGGTCTGATGGGTCTTTACCTTCTTTAGGTAATACACCCACCACAGGTTTCCTCCAAGATATCGGTGCTTCCCCTTCTTTTAAAACGCACACAGAGCATCTTATGCTGAAGTATGCAATCTCCCCAAACCTCAAAGACCTTCTAAGCCTGCTAACAGCAACACTTCTCTCTGCACGATCTCTAAATCATACAACAAAAGTAATACCATACACCACAAAAAGCTTACTCCCAAGTGCCCATAAGGCAAGCAAACAATTTAGTCAAGAGTTAGGACTCTTACCATAGGGGATTCCAGTGTACAACACATAGATGCCCCACTCATCAGACTGGACAAGGAGAAGATTATAGTCCGTTGCTTATCTGTAGCCAGGATATATCAAGTTACACACCCTCAACAGGTACCAGTATGATTCTATCACAGTCCATGTAGACATAAATGATCTGAAATGTACCTCTCTGGGCTATATGAAGAGAGACATTAAAGGACTTTTCTGATTGTGTGTCTTAGACTGGTTATGTGTCTTGCATTCAGCAATATTCGACCTTCACCAAGGATCATGCCACAGTATGAACATAAAATTACTGACTTTAACACATGGTTTAGTTTCTGGTGTCAATCCAGGGGGATTCAGTGTCTGTCAACCTGGGAGGCCATGGTCAACAGACTATGTTGCTTTGCTAAAGATAGCCTTGCACCTGTCCACCCACCCCCTCAGCCTTGTTTAGGCAATGCTAAAGGACAAACCTATGGATATAGCGAATAAAACCCAACGGAACCTAAATGTGTTACTGATCAATGCTAGAAGCCTTAAGAAGAACTTCACACATTACAAGCTTTCCTCACTCTGGAGGACACAGACATCTTTGCCATTACCAAGACTTGGCTTAAAGCTGCACAAAGTACTCTGGCAGTGCACGGCTACAGTGCTTTCCACACATTTAGACCATCAGCTGCACAGATAAGGACTAAAGGTAGAGGTGTCTCGATCTACATTATCAATGAATTTACCTCAAAGTTAAACATGATGATACCTTGGAATTCATCCATGTGGAAGTCACAATAGACAGAGTCTCTTAGCAAGCTATAGGTCACTATCTATGTTATAAGAATCCCACAACTCTTATCTAGACCTACTGGAGGCAGTCTCCATACAGCCACTCTATTCATGGGAGATTTTAATTATCCTCTATAGACTGGGAAATATACACTGCTTCCAACTTGCAGATACAAAATTTCCTAGACTTTATTAACAAAAATGCATTTGGTCAGTTACTGCACACTCCTAACAGAGTTTCAAACATACTGGACTTAGTCCTCAGCAATATGGGACTGCACTGCCCCACCCTTCACCCCACCCCCTTGTCATGTCCTCACTGGTGAGGCTGGATCACACAGCTGTCTCTTTTGAAAGGAAAAAAAAAAAAAACTTGGAAAACCCACCAAAACCTGTTACAGTTGAAAGCAAACTATATCCTACTAAGTGACAGTTTGTCAAAATCCAGTGCCCTGCTTCACCCTGAGTTCCCAAAAGCCTATTCAAAATTATTCGCAGAAACACTGTATAAACATGTACATGGCTGCACAGACACTACTACACTTAACAGATTTAAGCCCAAAACAAACCACAGTGGTGGACTCCTAATCTTAACAGGGTATATAACAAAAGGAAAAAAGTCATGGCCAAAATTAGAGAGACTCTCATAATGACGAGCACAGTAATTAAAATAAACAGGAAACTAAGAGGAATAATGAAATCCTACAGAGTCAATTATGAGGTCAAGACAGCCTCGCAGGCATAAGGCAACCACAAGGCCTGTCCGAAACCTCAAAGGTAATACTGTGCAGCATGCAGGACTGGTAGTAAACGGTGTCACCTTCAATGAACACAGTGAATCTGCTGGCCAACAAACTCAGCTCAAACTTCAGACCCAGTCCCCCCTGCTACCCCTTGTGAAATTCCTACCAGCATAACCCCTCCAACTACAGACAGGAAGCAGGTCATAATGGCGTTCACTAAAGACTCATAAATAGCCTGAAACTTGACCTATCAGGACCACTTGTGTCACTTTTTAACTACAGCCTCAAAACAGGTTACATACCAAGGTAATGCAGAATGGCAACGGTTATCCCCAAAGGGTGAACCATTAAAAAAACCCCAGAAACTACAGACCCATTAGTCTGACTAGTCTAATATGCAAATCTATGGAACTGATCCACAAAGACATTGCAAACTACAGACACTGGACCCATTCCATTTTGGTTTTGTCAAGGAAAGGGCATGCTTACTTAACCTGGCAGACTTCCTTGAGAAGGTAATCGAGGCAATGGATGAAGGAAAAATAGTGCATACCACCTAGATCCGACCAACTCATTGAATACAATACCCCAACTCAGGTATTGTGGACAAACTCACCAAACTAGGCATAAATCCATACATAGCTCACTGGATTGCCAGCTGGCTCACTGACAGAACCCAAGAAGTTGGTGAGACCACCTCCACCAAAAGGCATGTCACCAGTGTAATACTACAGGACTCCATAATGGGCCCACTCCTCTTTGGCATCTACTTCTCAGAGGTCAAGGCTAAAGTTAAGGGCCTCTGGCTCACCGAGTTTTCAGACGAATGCAAAAGGAAATAACGCAGACAAATGATTGGTGCCAAAGCCAAGGATTAAAACTCAATGCAAGAAAGTACTTTATAGTGCTTTTTGGGAAAATCTCTAACCAGGTAAATTACTCCACTGAAAAAAACACCCATAAGAGTTGACCCAGTAGTTAGAGATCTGATAACATGTGTAGACAGCAATCTGACTTCTGACCAACATGGAGCCAAGGTAGTAAGAAAATCATTCTATGTCACCCAAATTATAAGTAAGGGTATGGCATCCAGCTCCAAGAAAGCTATAGTACCACTCTACTCATCCCTCAACAGACCCATCACTGAGTACAATGCCCCCTTCAGCATGTACCTGACTAGGCATATGCCATAATTGGATTGCCCACAGAGGTTCCTCAGCAAGAGAATCCAGGGTATTAACACACTTGTTCTACACAAACTGCCTTACAGCTCTCTCTCTCTCTCTCTCTCTAATCTGTTTCCTACAGGTTTCTGAGAGGCGATTTGTGCTTAGCATATAAGGCATCTTTACATCCAGCCCTGATGCAACATTTGCACATCTGCAAAATGAACAGCACTAGAAAAACTACATATAGGGATTTAAACTTTGCTTCCAACATAAATGTAACATGCTGGAGTCTCAGATATGTGTTTCAAAGGATCACCATGTCTGAATAGGATCTCCATCCATGTGAGGCAGAATCCATCCCTGACCCTATTCAAAACATAACATTGACCATTGGATGGGAAATCGTAAATACATCCCAGGGTTGGCCCCCATGTTTCTTATAGGCAGAGGCCGGTAGTGAACACTCCCTAACCCAGGATGGGAAAGGGAAATCGAAAATTCATCACTGGGCTGACTCTCATGTCTCCTACAGACAAAGATGATGAGAAATATTCTCTAACTAACATGCCCTCCCAAATCTTTTTAGCAAACCCATAACTAACATACCCATACACTTTAGTTGCACATAATACAAGGGAAGGCGACTAGGTTGGACTGCACAGCTATGCTGCTGGTCATTAGTCTAATATTACCTAAGAACTTAACCAGACAATGTTTTGGGTCAATTAAGAATTTGGGCTAGACACATTAACTGCCCCCCTGGACTGCATGCCTAGTAAGTATCTATGAACCTATGAAGTTTGTTAGAATGTACATGGCGTTCCAGATGTGGCGTTACCAGTACCTCACGAAGTAGAAGGAGGACACCTGCTTACTAGGAGAATGTGTCGACTGACACCTGCTTTCTAGTAGAATGTGTCAATCCAGCAAATTGCTCTTACCTGAGTGCCATTCAGTCAAAGGTGCTACAGACAAAAACTATTTTCTGTGATCCTTGAAGCTGCAGTTTCCCCCATTATGTGACTTCAGAGTTGGTATAAACAAGTTGTAAGGTGGAGGTCTCGCCCACATGGTGGGTAAAGGAGGCTTGCCCTCCTAATGCAAATAATAAAAGACTGCTTTCGAGACAGATAAAAGTGTCTTTTGGCTTATTTTCTGACAGAATGGCATTACCTTCTTATGAATCCATCCCCATCACCCTGTGTTCCCCTATCTATCCATCCCCCATCATCCTGCATTGCCATCCTATGAATCCATCCCCATCATCTTGCATTTCCCTCCTATGCATCCATCCTCTTTCATCCTGCACTCCCTTCCTATGAATCCATCCCCATCATCCTGAATTCCCCTCCTATGAATCCATCCACCATCGCTTTGCATTCTCCTCCTGTGAATCTATCCCCCATCACTCTGCATTCCCCTCCTATGAATCCATCCCCCATTACACCCACATGGTTAGAATTGCTGGAGCCATGTCAGACTCCAAACCAGTTACAAGTGGCGTCCCACAAGGCTCAGTCCTGGGACCTCTCTTGTTCGGTATATATTTCTCGGAGGTACAGGCCAACATGGAAGGACTGTGGCTGACCAAGTTTGCAGATGACTGCAAACTGGGCACCACAATCGACTCTCCAGCCGACACAAGCATCCTCCAAAAGGGCCTCATAGAAACAGACAACTGGTGCCAGACCCATGGCCTCAAGCTAAACGTCAAAAAGTGTATAGTCATCCCCTTTGGCAAAAACAAAGTGCCCACAAATTACCACATAGGTGGTAATCCATTAAGTACAGAAGAAGTAATTAGGGACCTGGGGACACAGGTTGATAGCAATCTCTCATTTGACAACCACGTGGCTAAAGTGGTTAGAAAAACATTTTATATAGCCCACCTAATCATGAAGGGATTCACATCTAGATCAGGGGAGGTCATTGTGCCTCTTTACTCATCCCTCATCAGGCCCATAATTGAGTACAATGCCCCTTTTGGGATGTACCTTACCAGACACCTGCAGCAACTGGAAAGACCTCAAAAGTACCTCACCAAGAGAATCAATGGGCTCAAACAGATGCCATATGCTTCCCGGTTAAAGAAACTCCAGCTCTACTCAATGGCATACCGCCTGCTCAGAGGCGATCTGTGCCTGACGTATAAAGCCATGTCCAACCCGAAATTAATAGACATGCTGCACCTCAGAAAATCCAAATCCCATCGAGCTACACGCTCGAGAGACTTGAACCTCAGCACTGAAATAAATAGGACATGCTGGAGGGACAGATTCATAACCCAGAGGCTCCCTTCACTCTGGAATAAAATCCCAGTCCAGGTTAGGCAGAGCCCCTCATTGACTCTCTTCAAGAGGAATGTTGATGAGTGGATGGGAGATTGTAGGTTTACCCCGGGTATCACTTCTGCGTCACTGTTAGACAGAGGCACAGTATACTAACCTCGAAAAAGGGCATAGCAAAATTAATTTAAAATGGGTGGCGAAAGCCAAACACACTCTGGCTAGGCTTATAAATGCCCTAGGGCAGATAGCCTAGTATGGACCTATGAACCTATTACCCTGCATTCCCCTTCTATGAATCCATCCCCATCACCCTGCATTCCCCTCCCATGAATCCATCCTCCATCACCCTGCGTTCCCCTCCAATGAATTCATCCCCCATCATCATGTATTCCCCTTCTATGAATCCATCCTACATCATCCTGCATTCCCCCATATGAATCCATCCCCATCACCCTGCATTCCCCCCTATGAATCTATCCCCCATCACCCTGCATTCCCCTCCTATGAATCCATCCCCATTACCCTGCATTCCCCTCCTATGAATCCATCCCCCATTACCCTGCATTCCCCTCCTATGAATCCATCTCCCATCACCCTGCATCCCCCTCCTATGAATCCACCCCCCACCCCCCTGAATTCCACTCGTATGAGTCCATTGTCAATCGACATGCAGCACAACATCTAGTGGGCCGACAGTCTTCTATTCACATTGTACTAAATGATTCATTTAATTGGTAAGTAGTCCCACATCTTTTTTATTCTTGGTCTTCCCTAATCTGTGTACTGTTTGCCTACATTTAGTCATAACCCCTGAAATTGTGCAACATTGCAGTTCTTTAAATCTTATCCCAGCTGTCTTCTGTGCTCCCTCTGCAGTTCTCACTGAAGGCTTGCTCTCCTTACTTAAATATACATACAAGTGCACACACACAAACTCCATACTACATTATTTTACTAATTTTGGTATTAAACAAACAGACTCAGCCTATTTTCCATTTCCCTGGTTACAGCTTGTGCAAATATACTAAGTCAGAAAAGGCCCCACTGTGCAAACATGCAGCAATCTATTTGGCTTCTTGCTCACCTTCCCTCATCTCCTTGTCATTAACCTCAACTTTATATCTGTCACTCTAACAGCCATACCCTTTCAGCTTCCCCACTAGCTTTAAATATGGTAACATTAGCTTTGCTAAATTCCAAGTACATTGCACTTAATGGATTCCCCTTATCTTATTTTATCTTATTTGTAACCCATTCACAAGACTGTATTAAGTTCAACTAAAAGAGCCTTTGCTGTGAAAAGCATTGGCTCTGCCTGTCAACCAGGTGTTTCTCCACACAGTTCTTTTCTTCACTTTCTTGGGGAGAAAGGATTCAATGTCCACATCAAAGCATAAATTAAAATTAATCTGAAATTCATAGCCCCCCTCCACAAATACACTTAAAGAAAAATTGATAAAGGCTTCATAAATCTAAAGTCTGAAAGTGCTGTTTACTTTAAAGGTAAAAACAGTATAGTATGTGCCTACCCCTACACAGTACAAGCTTTAATGTTTGTGTCCTCACAGACAATTAACACAAAATGCATATTACATCTTCTACAGTTCTGCTTTTTAAATTATGTACTTTTAAATACTCAGGACAATAAATGTCTCACTCCATTATCAAGGAATACAGTTAAACCACTGCCTGAGTTCATAGTCCACACCTATCCAAATCAAATCTCACAGCACTTTAGGTACATAATATGCTCTCACTTCATGGCTAGACAAAAGGTAAAAAAATAAAATTAATTTGCCTTTAATAGAGATATCAGACTTCTACCCTTGAACACTGTCATTGGTGAAAAGCACTTAATGCAAAGGAAACCCCATCAGTTGTAAATTAGACAAAGGGTGGTAGCTGCAGTCAGTGAATGGACATCACAACCAAACGGTGTGATAGACCATGTACAACACCTGCCCTTCCAAAAATACGCCAGCACAGCGCAATCATTTTAAGGAATCAGTAAAACTGTAAAGGCATGGGGCTACATGTAAAACCATAAAAAAGGATGTACTGCACCAATATTCTTCATGGCTAAGAGTAAAGCAAGAAGGGCCATAAACGAGATGCACCTTTCCCCCTGAAGTACAAAAGGTGAGTTACTTCCAGAGAAAGAGTGCCCAAACTTGTGGGAGTATTGGAGAGGACACAGTAAGCTTAATAAGGAAATACCCCTTTACAGATCGGGTGGGGAAGAACTCAAATGAAATGCCAGAAAAAAGTACCTCTGTTTACAACAGTGTTCAAAATGCAGCAAATGAGAAAGCAAGGCAGAACACATGGTCATACTTATCTCCTCTGTTAGCAGCTCCCAGATTCTTAGGTGACATCAACGGCCTGCTACGCAGCAACATTTTAAAAACAGCTTGAAGGAATTTGCAACTAAATGCAGTTGACAAAATGATTACCATCTGACGTTTTTTGTAATTTAATGTGTACTAAATTTAAGTAACAAGTTTGACTGGTAAATCTTCATTAGAATGTTGAAGAAATAATGACAATTACTGCATTTTTACCTAGAGTTTGAGGAGACAACTCTCCAGAAAAAGGTTATAGAAATTCTTTGAAAAAAGTAATCGTTTATAACTTTTGCACAGAAAATATAACCACTCTTTAGGTATTAGTCAGATACAATGGGGCACATGCAACAAGAACAGACTACCTAATTAATCTGCTGTTTGTTCTAATCCATACTAAAACAGAACTACATTCATTTACTGTGCACTTTGCAACATCTGACAACATGACACTTTCTACAGGCCAAAAGAAAATGCAGTTTTTCTCAGGATAATTTCAATCATAAGCAGAAAAATGCATCCAAAATTTAAGTAAACTTAGGTGATTTGCAAGTTGCATATAAAGCAGTGTAAGAAACTTCTCTGTGTGGAAGATTTTCAGTTCATATATCTCTAGTTAATCACTGTATATTAATCAGATCAGACAAAAGTAGTAGAAGTAGCGAACATAAACTCGTCTTTAAGTATAAATAAATAAATAAATAAATATGTTGTTTGTCTTTTCGGCTTTTCCTGGTTAGGAGTCAGCCACAGCGGAACTCCGGTCCGCTAATGATTGGCAGTAGATTTTTTATGGTGCCGAGTTGCCAGCCCGATGACCAACCTTCAATGAAGGCACGCCCATTCATGCATGTCTTTCGGAGGCCACTCGACCACGGGGAGGACATGCAGACTCCACAGAGAAGGCACTCCAGCCGTGAATCGAACAGGAGAACCTCTTGCTGTGAGGCAACAACGCTACCGCTGTACCACCGCGGCTTAAATAAATAAAATAAATATATAATTGTACAGAATTACTAAGTATTCAAAAGTAATCCAAGCAAGGCAGGCAGTCTGTAGTAAACTGGGCAAGTTTTGTATCTCCAAGGTCCAAAGCTCAACCTTGACCTACAGTTAATATATATGTACAATATGTGTATTGTAGCCATGTCCACACTGGAGTTCTCTGGGTAGTGGACCTCCTTCTACCAAAAGAATGTTGGTGGTCTGGCTACTTTAAATACACACACACACACACAGACACACACACACGTGTGCTGGACAGTTGCTCAAAACCTTTAGATGAAATGTGTGCAGGCAAGGTACGTTTATTTTGATCAAAGTGAAATTTGTTCATCGGGTAAGTACTTTTATATCAGAGATGTCGAATACTAGTGCTGTACAAAATCTAGGATTTAAATGATGGTGGTGGTGTTTGCTTCTTATTTTAGTACATCTTTATGTTCGTTTACTTGTAGTTGGGATTGCTGGCTAGTAAATGAAGTAACGGTCAGTGCAGTTCTTAAGTATGCATCAGTAGTGATTAATTTGTTTTAAGATATTTTTCCTTTTACCATCTGCTAAGTATTGAGTTGGTATATATAAGCAGGAAGTGAGTGCAAAAACAAATGTTGAATTTTTATTTTCTGTAATTGTGCTGTTTTATGTTTTGTACTTATAGTGCCTTCTTTCAATAGATTTGAGTTTACATTTATTCTACTTTCGCAAGCCAGGTCATGGCAAAACATTTATAATGCTGGATGAGTTCACTTACTGGTCAAGAAATGATCAAACCAAAATCATTTGTCGATGCAGAATACTGACTGTGCCAATGATGGACTTCAACATTACTGGGTGATTTTTTTTTTTATTTTGATTTTAGAATGTTCTGTAATGTATATCCCAAATTACAGTGCACCATGGTTTAATCGATGCACAAAAGCAAGGAAATTCCCTTAATACCCTCTCTAAATTTTCACTATACAATATTAACATGGCATAGCAGATGTTATACAACTAAGCAATACACATTTTTGCTTGTAAAAGTACTGTTTTTAGAGTAAATATATGGTTTCTCTGTTATGTTCTACTGAACAGGCATTACTACTACAAGAAATATGACAAAGCAGGACACTTTCTGAAATGGAATGCCTACACTAGACATTACAGTAGAGCAAAGCACATAAGAACAAATACTAAGTGAACGTACTAGCTGTGATGATGTTAGAAGGAGAGGACTGTACCCAGAAAGACAAGCAAGTGCATCTCATGGATGAAAAAGAGAACTTTACAAGGAGTCATGACTCTTAGTTGCAAGCTGGTAGATTTACTGCATCTGTAAGTGAAGAAATACCTGGATTCACCAAGGACTGTTTGAAATTTTTGCTGGAAAAAGAAAAATACAGTTGTGGAAAATCTTACCATAACAGTACATGTCCTTCTCTTCACTGTTGCAGTATATTCCTTACTAAAGGGATCCCCTGCCAAGGGTAGCCCAATATCCAGCCAGTACACCAAAGTCTTAGGATTTTTAAAAGGATGTCTTACATGACACGTATGCTCCCGGCTCAAGGTGTAGGGCATAAGGATGACTGATGTACAGACATGCCTACCTCAGAAAGTACAGTTGTTTACACTTACCATAAATGTAGATGTTTGAGTGCATTCACTGTTGCAGTCATCACATTTGGGTTATCCCTGCCAGGGTAGCCCTCAGCTGGCCCGAATACCAGAGGCTTAGTATTTCTGCATCAGTTGCTGTCGTTCCAGGACTGACATCAGGTCGTCAGTGGCATATAAACAGGCAGCTGATGCCATTACATCAGTTTTTCTTGCCCCAACTGTCAGGAGCCCCCAATAAGGAGCTAGGTTATGGTGGAAGAGCACCAACAGTAATAAGTAAATACCAAAAAAATTCTTTGTAAGGAGAAAGAGAGAGAGAGACAAGAGGGATGGAGGGAGGGAAACCAGGACTGCAACAGTGAATACAATCGAACATCTACATTTATGGTAAGTGTATAAAACTGTACTATGTTCTTCGTGTTTCACTGTTGCAGTCATCACATTTGGGTTGATTCCCAAAGCCGAAGAAAAGGGTGGAAGCAGTCAAGAAGACTGAGGGCTGGCTAGTATGCCCTGCAAGACTGCAGTGGCAAATCCTGCCCTGGATTTGGAGAAGATAGCCAGGTGGTAATGTTTAGTGAATGTATGAACAGATGTCCCATGTTGCAGCCTCCAGGATGTCCCTGGTTGGGACCCCACTGAGGAAAGCTGCAGAGGTGGAGGTTACTCTGGTGGAATGTGTCCTGACCACCTTGGGGGGATGTTTTCCATGCTGTTTGTAGCAGAAATGGATGCAATGTGCTATCCATTTGGAAACTGTTTGTTTGGATATGGCATTGCCCTCTGCTCCTGCAGCGAAGCTGACTAGCAATTGATCAGCTTTTCTGAAGGATTTAGTCCTGTCTAGGTAGAATCTGAGCTGTCTGTGCACATCTAGAGAGTGCAGAATCCTTTCCCCCTTGTTTTGTGGGTTAGGGCAAAAGGTGGGCAAATGAATAAATTGGTTGAGAGCCACAATGGATATCATTTTTGTCATGAAGGATGTGTTAGTCCTGAGGGAGACCATGTCAGCATGGAAAATAATGAATGGCTCTAGAGCCATAAGTGCTTTTAGCTCTGATAGCTGAAGTGATGGCCAGAAAGTAAAGTTGTGTACACTTACCATAAATGTAGATGTTCGAGTGTACTCATTGTTGCAGTCCTCACAAAAGGGTTATCCGGCCCGCAGTTGGCCAGAATACCAAAGTCCTTGGTATATGATGTCGGCTGCCTTCGGTTTAGGCTTGACGTCAGGTAAAAAATAAGGCAGCCGACGCCATTTCCTCAGTTTTTCTTGCCTTAACTGTCAGGAGCCCCCAAAAAAAAAGTTAGACCAGGAAAAGAAAATCCAGTCTGTGCCCTAGGAAAAAAGGGAGGGTGGAAGGGGGGGGGGGACCAGGACTGCAGCAGTGAATACACTCGAACATCTACATTTATGGTAAGTGTACACAACTGTACTATGTTCATCGTGTTTCACTGTTGCAGTCCTCACAAAATGGGTTGATTCCCAAAGCCCAGGAAAAAAACAAAAGGGAGGAGGAACACCCACTGTTTAAGGGTTGGTACAGATGCCCTGCAACACTGCAGTGATAAAGCCAGTCCTGGACTTAGAAAACAAGGGTAAATTGTAATGTTTAGTGAAAGTGTGGACAGAAGTCCATGTAGGTACACCTCTTAAAAAAGCTGCTGAGGTAGAGGCTGCCCTAGTAGAATGGGTCCTAATACTCTGAGGAGGAACTTTGTCATGCTGTAAGTAACAAAAGTGAATACAATGAGCAATGCACTTAGAAACGGTCTGTTTAGAAATAGCTTTGCCCTGAGCTCCAGGAGAAAAACTGACCAACAATTGATCTGACTTTCGAAAAGATTTAGTTCTGTCCAGGTAAAATCTAAGCTGTCTATGCACATCCAGGGAATGCAGTAACCTCTCCCCTTTATTCTAAGGATTAGGAAAGAAGGTAGGCAGGTGGATAGACTGGTTAAGAGTCAGGCTAGAAACCACCTTAGGCATAAAGGAGGGATTAGTTCGAAGAGAAACCCGATCCACATGGAAGATGATAAAAGGCTCTACTGCCATTAAGGCCTGCAGCTCAGAAACTCTTCTAGCTGAAGTAATAGCCAAGAGAAAGGCAGTTTTCCAGGAGAGAAACTTCAAATCTGCTATGGCAGCTGGTTCAAAAGGAGGCAGAGTGTTTCTGAAGTACAAAATTGAGATCCTTAGCAGGAGTAGGTGCCCTTCTGGGAGGCTTTAAACTGCTAGCTCCCCTGAGGAACTGATTCATCAAGGGATGAGATAAAATGGGTTGCTCAAAGGAACAATGAGCAGAAACAGCTGAAGCATGAATCTTGATAGAAGAAAAGGAAAGTCCACCATTAAGCAAGCCTGCCAGACAGTCAAGAATAAGAGGAAGAGTAGGTTGAGAAGGGGCTTCCCTCTAGTCTGCATCCAAACAGAGAATCTTTTCCACTTATCTGCCTAAGATTTCCTAGTGCTAGGCCTCATGAAGGACCTCAACCACTTGTTGAGAAAGGTTTAAATTATGAGCCAAGCTGTCAAATGCAGAGTCTGAAGATGAGGATGCAGAATTTTTCCCCTCTCCTGAACCAAGAGATCTGGTATCAGGGGAAGATGCCAAGGCTGAGACTGGGAGAGACTGCGAAGTAGTGGATACCAATGTTGTCTGGGCCAGTCTGGATGACGGCCATTGGTTTTTCATCCCTTATCTTTAACAACACTCTAGGAAGAAGAGGCAGAGGAGGGAATGCATAGATCGAGAGCTGTGTCCAGGGGAAGGACAGAGAATCCACCTTCCAAGCTTTGCTGTGATGATCCCTGGTGCAAAAGGTTGGAAGAAGGTGGTTGGTTGGAGATGAGAAGAGAGCCACCCGGGGACTGCCCCAACGCAGAATGATGCGATAGAAGATGGTCTTGTTTAGTTGCCACTTGTGAGGATCCAGGACATGCATGCTCAACCTCTCTGCCAAGGTGCTGAGCCTTCCTGGAAGAAACTGAGCTGTCAGGTGAATGCCCATGGA
Source organism: Protopterus annectens (assembly GCF_019279795.1). NCBI lineage: Eukaryota > Metazoa > Chordata > Ceratodontiformes > Protopteridae > Protopterus > Protopterus annectens. The sequence continues at coordinate 1,705,406,792 of NC_056729.1, read as the reverse complement.
AGCTGCTATGGACCATAGTATCATGCTTTGTCTGCACAGGGGGTAAGAGTGCGTCCCTCCCTGCTTGTTGATGTACCACATGATTGTGGTATTGTCTGTCCTGACCAGAAGAGTACCAGGAGAGAGAGAAGATGTTTGAAAGCCATTAAGGCCTGTTGGACTGCCATCAATTCCTTCAGAGTTATGTGCAAATGAACCTGTTAAGAGTTCTAAGTCCCCTGAATGCATCTGCCCTCTAGATGTGCTCCCCAAGCGTAGTCCAAGGCATCTGTGGTGAGAGTCTGGCTGGCAGGAGGTGGACAGAAAGGCAGGCCTTTGTTCTGTGCACGGGCCATCACCCACCAAAGGAACTCTGTCTGCAGGCAGGGAATCAGAGGAAGTATCAAGTCTAAATCCTGTGTGTGTTGACACCAAAGGTTTTTGAGGTACCATTGTATTTTCCTCATATGCAGTCTGGCATATGTACTCATCAGAATACATGAAGCCATGAATCCCAGGGCTTGCAGAAACTGCCTTGCAGAGAGCTGGGCCATGCTTACCAAATTTTCGAAGTAATTCGAAAGATCTGTTTCTCTTGAGGGAGGAATACCATCTAGGCGGCTGTGTTCAGGATTGCTCCCAGGAATACACTCTCCCTGGTGGGTACCAATTTTGAATTCTTTTCACTGATGGTGCAGCTCAAAGAGGTGAGAAGGTTCTTTACAAAGTCCAAATCCTTTAGAAGTTGCTCTGGAGAGTTTGCCTGAATAAGACAATCGTCCAAGTAAGGGTAAATTTGAATGTTTTCTTGCCTGCAAAAAGCAATGACCGGAGCCAGGCATTTGGTAAAAACTCTGGGAGCAGTAGATAAGCCAAAGGGCAGTGCAGAGAATTGGAAAGTGCAGTTGTGTACACTTACCATAAATGAAGATGTTCAAGTGTATTCACTGTTGCAGTCATTACATTTAGGGTAATCTGCTGGCAGGTTGCCCTCAGTCAGCCTGAATAACAAAGTCTTGGGTCCTGCGTCGGGTGCTGTCTCCTCTTCCATGACGTCAGGTCGTCAGGGGTATAAAACATGCAGCCGACGCCATTTTAATCAGTTTTTCTTGCCGAAGATGTCAGGTGCCCCCAAATGGGGAGCAAAAATATATATAAATAAACTGTAAATATATAAATGCACCTTAGAAACATAAAATTTACCTTCAACTAAAAGCAAATACACCACAAAGGCTTTTGAGTATAGTGAAGGAAAGAAAAGGTATAGAATGGGGGATGGCGGGTGGGTAACCTGGACTGCAACAGTGGATACACTCGAACATCTACATTTATGGTAAGTGTACACAACTGTACTATGTTCTTCGTGTTTCACTGTTGCAGTAATTACATTTGGGTAGAATCCCAAAGCTATGGATGGGAGAATGGAACAAAACAACATTAGGAGCAGCTATAAGGCCCTGTAGGACTGCAGTGGCAAAGCCTGCCCTGGATTCAGAGAAGAGAGGTAAATGATAATGCTTTGTGAATGTAGCAGCTTCTAGAATGTCTTTGGTTGGGACCCCTCTGAGAAAAGCTGCTGACTTAGAGGCAGCCCTGGTGGAATGGGATACTATCCCCTTAGGCACAGGTTTACCATGGTGCAAATAGCAGAAACGAATGCAGTAGCTTATCCACTTAGAAATAGTCTGCTTTGATATAGCCGTCCCCGCTGATCCTGCAGCAAATGCTACCAGTAGTTGCTCAGACTTTCTTAGAGATTTTGTCCTGTTTAAGTAGAATCTTAGTTGTCTGTGTACATCCAATGAATGCAGAATCCGCTCCTCCTTGTTCTGTGGATTTGGGAAAAATGTTGGCAGGTGAATGGTCTGGTTAAGAGCCACACTGGATACCACCCTTAGGCATAAAAGAAGGATTGGTCCTGAGGGCCACCCTGTCCGGGTAAAATATAATGAAAGGCTCCACTGCCATGAGAGCCTGTAGTTCTGAAACCCTTCTTGCTGAAGTGACTGCCAAAAGAAAAGCTGTCTTCAAAGATAGAAATTTTATATCCGCAGTAGCTGCTGGTTCAAAAGGAGGCAGGGTGAGTTTTTCCAGCACAAAATCGAGGTCCCATGCAGGAGTTGGTGTTCTCCTGGGAGGCCTTACATTTTTGGCCCCTCTGAGATACTGTTTAAGCAGAGGATGAGAAAAGAGTAGAGGCTCTGTGGTGTAATGAGCAGAGATGGCAGAGGCATGGATTTTTACTGAAGAAAAAGATAGGCCCTTGTCAAGCATCTCAGTTAAGTATTGTAAAATATGAGGAATATTGGGCTTTGCTGTGTCTATTCCTTGTGCTTGGTTCGAAGCACAGAATATCTTCCATTTATCAGCATAAGATTTTCTAGCATTAGGCCTTCTGGCTTCCAAAATGACATCCATCACAAGTTTACTGAGAGATGTGGTTTGAATAATTAGTTGATTAGCCATGCTGCAAGATTCAGAGTTTGGAGCTGAGTGTGCAGAATTTGATAGTTCTGCTGAGACAGTAGGTGAGGTATTTGAGGCAAGTACCATGGAGGAAGGTGTGACATATTCCTTAGAAGCGGGTACCAGTGCTGGTGAGGCCAGTCCGGAGCAATTAGAATAATTTTTGTTTTTTCCTGTCTGACTTTTAGTAAGACCTTGGAGAGTAGAGGCAGAGGGGGAAAGGCATAGACTGATAGGTTTTTCCAGCTGAAGGATAGAGCATCCACTTTCCATGCTTTTTTGTGATGAGTTCTTGTGCAAAATTTGTCCAACTGATAGTTTTGGGAGAGGCAAATAGATCTGTGTCTGGGCTCCCCCACTTCTGTGTTAACATGCTGAAGATTTGTGGATCCAGTTTCCATTCGTGCAGGTCCATAAGACTTATGCTTAGGTTATCTGCCAGAGTATTTTGCTTTCCTGGTAGGAATTGAGCTTGAAGATGTATTTGGTAAGTCAAGGCTGTGTTCCACAATGCCATGACTAGTCTGAAAAGGGGGTAGGAATGTGTACCCCCCTGCTTGTTTATGTACCACATAAAGAACAGTTGTGTACACTTACCATAAATGTAGATGTTCGAGTGCATTCACTGCTGCAGTCATTACATTTGGGTAATCCTACTGGCAGGTTGCCCTCAGTCGGCCTGAATTCCAAAGTCTTGGGTCCTGTGTCGGCTGCTGTTGCCCCTTCCCTGACGTCAGGTCATCAGGGGTATAAAAGAAGCAGCAGAGGCCATTTTCTTCAGTTTTTCTTGCCCCAGATGTCAGGTGCCCCCTAAAAGGGCAGCCAAAATTTATTTATATATATATATATAAAAGTACATACACCAATATAAACTTTACCTTCATCTACAAGCAAATACACCACATAGGTTATATAAATCAGAGAAGGAAAGAAAAGTTCCAGCAGAAAAAAGGGGGATGGTGGGTGGGTAACCTGGACTGCAAGAGTGAATACACTTGAACATCTACATTTATGGTAAGTGTACACAACTGTATTATGTTCTTCGTGTTTCACTGTTGCAGTCATTACATTTGCGTAGAGTCCCAAAGCTATGGTTGGGAGGCTGGAGCTAAACAGCATTAGGAGTGGCTATGAGGCCCTGTAGAACTGCAGTGGCAAAGCCTGCCCTGGATTTAGAGTAGAGTGGCAGGTGATAGTGCTTTGTAAAGGTGTGCACTGAACTCCAAGTAGCAGCCTCTAAAATATCTTTGGTTGGTACACCGCTATGAAAGGCTGCTGAAGTGGCTGCAGCTCTGGTTGAATGTGGCCTAATGCCCTTAGGCACTGGCTTTCCATAGTGTAAATAGCAGAAATGAATGCGGTGGCCTATCCACTTTGAAATAGTCTGCTTTGAGATAGCCTTTCCTTGTGATCCTGCAGCATATGCCACTAGTAATTGCTCTGTCTTCCTGAAAACTTTGGTTTTGTCCAAGTAGAATCTAAGTTGTCTGTGTACATCCAAAGAATGCAGAATTATCTCCCCCTTGTTTTGTGGATTTGGATAAAAAGTTGGCAGATGAATAGTTTGGTTAAGAGCCACACTGGACACCACCTTAGGCATAAATGTTAGGTTTGTCCTCAGAGAGACCCTGTCTGGATAAAACATGATAAAAGGTTCCACAGCCATGAGTGCTTGTAGCTCTGAAACCCATCTTGTAGAAGTTATTGCTAGGAGCAGAGCTGTTTTCCAAGATAAAAACTTTATGTCAGCAGTAGCAGCTGGCTCAAAAGGAGGCAGGGTGAGTTTTTCCAAGACATAGTTGAGGTCCCATGCAGGCATTGGTGCTCTCCTTGGAGGCCTTAAGTTTTTGGTTCCTCTGACACTACTTTGTGGGCTCCTTCTTGAAGCAGAAGCAGATTTCTCCTACTCAACACTGTTCCCTAATAGTGCTGTTATCTGAAAGAGTGCCATGTCTCCTTCACTCCCTGGAGATACTGATTAATTTCAGAGTCAGAACCAGCCAAGGTCTCTTAAAGGAACCATTTATGAACTTCACCTTGGTGTCATCAAACCCTTTTAAAAAGATGTAAAAGTACAGCTTGCAGAGAAATTGTCTGAGTGCATAGCTAATGCCAGATCCCACACCCTTACTGCCTCCTCTGTTTGTTTCCTTAAGCAGTACTATGAGGTTACTCACAATCAGAGTCAAGTCACTCAGAAGCGGGATGAGGTGTTTCTCTGAGTGATGGAGGTCCATCATGTAACAACCCTGACAGTTATGCAATATTTCCACTGAATACACCGTTTGAAACTACAGTAAATTCATACTTTGAGACACAATGTAAAATATGCAAGGTCTGCCTCTCCAGCTTATCTCGGGATTAGGATTACTTGTCAGGGCAGATCATAGAAAGGCTGTGACTAGGAGTATGATTCTTTCCCAACTGGCTGCACAGAAAGTCATATCTGGATTAGGTATCTCAGCCAGACAGCAGAGTATGGTGGAGCTCTAAAAAACTGAGTTTCTAGGACATGTGGAGTCACAGTGTCTGGGCTGTCCCATGCATTCTTTGCTGCCATGCCTCCAATGTGAATTTCAATGACAGGAGGGATCACCCCGGAATATGCTTTGTGGAATCCAACAGACACCCCTGCAGTCTCTCTTTTCTGTCAAGTACCAAACATTGGAAGGCCCAGTTACCTTTCTCCTTTTTTCTACATCTATAAGACCTAAGTAAACTTGAAGTTCTCTGGAGGTAACCATGGGGAAATGGATCCCTCATCATCATCTTTTATGGGGGTACTAAATTAGATTGTAAGCACTTTCACAGTGTCTTTTTGCAACCTTCTTCTATATTTAAGGAAAGCATTATATAAGAAAGAGCTATTTTTTGAGACTGAAGAGCCAAAAAGCACCACTCTGAAGGGATAGGGACAACAAAACTTTCTTAGGGTCGAAGCTAAAGTTATACAAGTCTAGGTAAGGTTTGCCATGGGTACCATGGCACTTGTCCTATCAATGCTGGTCTTCTCTAATGTCAGGGTGAGGCCAGTACTCGATTCAATACAGGAGAAATGGAGGCTAACAAATCATCCAATGAGATGGCAAAAGTGATGCCAGAAAAAGGTAGTAATACTAGAGTCCAGAAAGTGGCTAACATCAGTACGTAGAAAGATCTGCACAGGGTTTGCCAGCGCCAAATGTTGAATCACACAACACAGTCCTAGGCTGCATCATGACAGTAAAAGGAAAGAGCCTGTCGGAAGGGAACTGTTCTAGGCCAACCCGATTGGAGGGAGGCAATGATGGGAATCCAGAAATATGAGAGAAAAGGACAGTCTGAGCATAAGCAAACCACTGACTTACTGATGCTAAATATATACTAAATATGAATATCAGCAGTATCATGAATAAAATAGAAGACCTTCACACTGCGATTTCCTTATACAACCCTGATATTAGTCTCATCACAGAGACATGAAGCCCAAACCACATCATTAAAGATAATTCCATCACCCCACCTAGGTATAACATTCTCAGGGCAGACTGGCTACATAAAAGGTTAGAGGAGCAGCTCTACCTTCACAGAACCAACTACAAGCTCTCCAACTCCTCTGAAAGGAGTTCCCCAACTTCAACAATGCACAGGAATCTGTTTTAAAAGAGCTCTCATGCTTAAACCCCAACATAAGCACCTAAACCTACCCAGGTATCTATGTATGCCCTGGGTGACAACCTAACCCCTAGAATCCATACTTCACTGGGTCTCATACTTCCTCCTCAAGAATCACTATCGGTACTGGAGGTGATCATAAGCATTGACTGGAACTCCATCCACTCTATCCACTCTCTCACACCCCACCACCACATTAACCTATATAGCTTGATCATCAACACAGATGCTCCACACATTGATAATAAGGCCACAAAAGAGAATCTATGCCATGATTGGATCCTTACAATCAACCAACTTACTACTTACATCAATGTGGTGCCCTAACAAACTCTCTGAGTCACCAAGCCCACTTTTTATCCTCGGCACACATTTAAAATAATTAACTCTCCCTCCTTCTACAAACCCACTCTAACAAAATTTTTCCTAGAGACCACTTCATAAAAGCCTTTTAACATTGCAATGGGTCTCCCCATCAAAAACACTTTCATTAGACAAAAGCAGTTGATTACTTCAACTCCACATTTTACTTATTTATTTTACATTTGTTGATGGGATAGTCAAACTAGGACAAAAGCCACTTTTTCAGAGGAGGCCCAGGGAGAAAAAGCTCCCACAGAACAACTATGAATTATGCATACATGATTTGCATTAAATGTAAAATACAGTAAGGTTAGCAGCCTATAACTTAATGATAAGAAAGAGACAAGAAAAACATAAAAGTGGAACAGAACAAAGAATAGTAGATAATGAAATTCAATAAGTTGATCAGTTACTAAATGAAATCAACAAGTTCTAAAATTATTATTAATAGGTTAAGATATAGTGCATTGCAGAAATCAAATCATGTAAAGAGGAGAGAGTAAGTAGAAATAGAGGAAAGTGGAGTCTTAGGTTTGAAGAAGCTGGAAAAGGTGGAGAAATAAAACAAAAACTTATAGCAAAGAGTAAAAGGGAAAAACAGGTTAGGGAAAGGAGAGAAGAAAAAAAAGAAAAGAAGTGAGGTAAGGACTATCTTCAGGCCAGGAATTGGTTGGTGACATATCCAGTTCTGGTTTAGATATTCTTTAAAGAGATCTCTTAAATTTGTGGGACTTGATGTATGCTTCTGAGGGGTCATAAAAAGCTTGTTCCATTGTTGCTGCTTGGGTGCAGTAGTTATAGGTTCTGTCCATCAGATTTTTTGGGTTTGTGAAATCTTAACAGCAGAGTATTCAGAGAAAGGCTCCTTAAGAGGAATCGGGGAAGGGATATAAAATGAACTATAGATGAAATACTAGAGGCAGGAAGAAGGTTTATTAATGGAGTAAATAGCGAGCATTTGGGAGGTAACTCCTGAGTTGGTTAGAGAACTCTAGCCAACTATGAGGTGACCCTGAGGGCATGACCCAGTGTTGAGATTTGGATGACGGAATTAGCAAAATCTAGCTACTTTGTTATAGGAGTAGATTCAAGTTTAGTAAGAAGAGAGCTGAATATTTGTAAATATTTGTGAGGCTGCTTAGAAAAGGTTGGGAAGAAGGAAAGCATTGGCTAGTGAGATTCTGGATTCAGGGGTCCAGGAGATTTTTATTTCTATATACTTGAGGAGGACAAGCTTTTGGTGAGGTTTTCTTAATAGAGTGATGTATATGAAGGTCAAATTTCAGTTGGTCATCTATAGTTACTCCAAAGGAGACTTAGTCAGCTGGCTATAGAGGGGTGATGTTAGTGTTATTCAGTGAAAAAAGATATTAAATGAAAGATTTGAGATTATAGAGGTTTAGGAGGAAAAGTTAAAGAGTTTTGTCTTTTTAGGTTTTGAGCATTAGTTGGTTTGTTTAGTAATCCATGTTTCAGTAAGATTGTATTATGAAGTTTGTGTGATGAGTAAAGTAGGTTCTGTTTGCATTGTCAGCTGTAGATATATAGTAGTACAGTCATCAGCATACTGCATGAGGGGAAGACATGGGGGAGGGATTTATGTAATTCATTAGTAAAGATATTATTGAAAAGAAGGGGTCCAAAGAATAGAGCCTTGTGGGATCCCCAGGATTAATGAGGGAGAAATGGAGAAATGCAAAGAAACATTTGATGTACTGCTGCCGATTAGAAAAGTCGTCTTAAAACAGGAGATTGTTGCTGTGGGAGAGAAAGTTTAGAGCTGGGACAGCTTTGAAAAGCCCAGGAGTATAGGGTGGGAGGCGGTTGTCAAGGCTTTTGACAGATCTAAAAAGAGCCCAAAACAAGTTTATTGTTTATCTCTAGCAAAGGAAATGAAATGTGGTAAAAGGAAATAGAGGCAGTACTGGGTGCTCTGGTGTGGTGAGTAGCCATGCTGGAGTAGGAGTGATCAGGTTCCATGAGTAATGTGGGCCATGAGGTTGTTTCTGAAGATACAGTGTTCAAGCATTTTTTAGAGGAAGAAAGTATAGCGTAGGGTTGAAGTAGTTCAAAGAAAGATCTGTGGAATTTCCACCTTTGACTTGAATAGGTATAGAGTACAGAACTGTTTCCAAAGAGAAGGAACAGTAGATTCAGCAACAGAAGCTGGTTTATAGAGAATGGAGACAGAGGTCAAGCTATAGATGTAACAGGAATTTTTAGGAAGAAAGATGGAAGACTGTCAGCAGATGGGGAGCAGGTTTTAAGTTTGAGGAGAAGTTTTTTTTTTTAAATGTATGTAAGGAACCGGCATTAGTGAAAGGGGGTTGCTGATGGGGAACTGTAGGTGGTAAGAGAGTGGTTGGGTTGAAAGCCTGTGAAAGTTTGCTTAGGTTGTCAATAAGTAAAAATTTTAAAATGGATGCAGTTTCAGAGGTTATATTGTTGGGAAAGGGATTAGGTGTCGAAGGATTGCCTGGGTAGAGTTATTTGGTTTATAGTGTTCCAAAACTTCTTAGGATTTCTAGATTGTGTAGACTGAGGTAGAAGGTAGAAATTTATTTTATCATTATTAATATGTTTTTGGTGAGGTCAAGTTCCCTATATCTTTGGAAGTTAGAGAGGAAATTTAGTCTTGGACATTCCTAAATATCCTCAACCAACTAGCCCCATTAAAAACAATCAGGATATGCAGCAACTCCCCTTGGCTCCAGAAAGCCACAAAGTCCTTCTTGAGCCAGGGATAAAGCCTGGAAAACCTGGCACCACACCAGCTCCAACTGCAGCTAGGCAAATCTTTCACAAGCTCGGAACAAAAGCAAAGAAGCAGGTTAAGCTCGATAAAAAATACTATATCATCAACAAAACAAATACAGTACCAAACCACAAAAATCCTGGGCAACAATAAATAACATACTACAGCCTGAAAACCACGACTCCCCCCACCCCAATATAACAGGTACAGACCTGGACATAGCCTCCAGCTTTAATAACTATTTCACCTGCTCAGTGCTCAAACTCTTAAACAACATCTTCCTACAACACCCACAATTACCTCAGGCCCAAATCAATACCATACCTTTCACATGTAAGTCTGTTCCTACATCTACTATCCAAAAAACACCTGGCCAAACTCAAACCAACCACCCTTGCAGCCAATGCTTCTTGCCAAATACCTCCAAATTGCATCACAAAATATAACCTATCCATTTCATTTCTAAATAAATAGATCCATCACGACACACACACGCTCCATCCCTGTGGAAAACCTCATATATCATACTACTCCCACAAAGGGTGGGCCCTCCTAGACCTTTCAACTATCAACCAATTGCAATTCTCTCACCTCTCCAAGATCCTAGAAGATGTATTCATCACCAGTTCCTCTCCTATCTCCTCACAAACACCAGCAACCTTCTCCTCAACTCAACATGAATTTTGCCATCCCACAGCACCACCACTGCCCCTCTCAAATTCACCAAATACTATAAACTCCTACATGAATCTAGGTAAATTAGTCTCAGCTACCTTCCTAGATTTACCCAGCATTCGACACAGTGTCACATAATAAACTACTGTCTTGTCCTGTCTGACCTCAGCTAGCACAACCCCCTTACTCTGGTTTAAAAGCTATTTAGATAACCACCAACAAGCCATCAAATGGCGCAACTCTCTATCCCCCACCACTCCCAACCTCTTTAGGCATGCATAAGAACCAGTCCTAGGACACCTTCTTTTTAATATCTTCAAAAACCTCCACTAAGCTACCTCTAAAGCTGACATGTAGTCCAATATGCTGACGACACAACTCTCATATGCTCTGCACACAACATCCAACTTCTCCAACAAAAGCCCAAGAAGCCTTCTTTGAAACAGAGGGCAAGCTTAACAACTCATACTAAATCCCAAGAAACACAACTAATGCTATTCCACTCTACTAAAACAAGCAACGGCGTTACCTTCTCTGTACTCTCTGCCAACAAAACCCAAATCATCCCTGTCACTGAGGTTAAACTCCAGGAGTTACCATTGACCAGCAACTCAAATTCACAGCACATATCAACAACCATCACTAAAGTCCACAAAAAGCTAGGTTCCCTCTATCACTTAAAAGTTATCTAACCACGAATCTCCAATTGCAACAGCCAGAACCCACCTCCTATCTACTCTACTTTATGCATCCCCAATTCTAACTAATCTTTACAAAGCTGACTTTAATAAACTTTCCATCTGTTATAACAAAATCGCCAGATTCATTACCAATGCCAAATCCTGATCCCACCACTGCCTTTCCCTACAAGCCTTGCACTGGATTGAATTTCCACACCTATTAGGGTATTGCCATCAGCTCAGGCTAGCTCATCTAATTCTGTACTATCCTGAAAACCTCTGACTTGACCGGCATGCTGAACTTCTACAATTCAAATAGACAACTTCGGTCCCCCAACAAAGCCTTAATCGAAACCATCACATGCAATAACAACTCCGAGGAATCACTATTTGCCCATAAAATACCAAAAATATGGAACAACCTTCCCCCTGACCTCAGACTACAAAACTCCACACCCTCCTTCAAAAGCCTACTTAAAACATACCTCTTCACCAACCATATACGTAACTGTAATTGACTCCCTGGAGCCTCATCCACTCACTTTTTCTACACCCTATCTGTCCCGGTCAACACAAACAACACGCTCTAACTATACCTATCCATGTATGAGCAACACCTATATATGAGTGTATTTACATATCTGTCTGTATATCTATCTATATATATATATATATATATATATATATATATATATATATATATATATATACACATATACATATATATATATATATATATATATATATATATATATGTGTGTGTGTGTGTGTGTGTGTATGCTCTTTCATGTATATTTGCTTGAATGCATATATGGAAACTTAAACATTTATATCCTCTTATTCGATTGTGAAATAGCTTGCAATGCTCTACAGGTTCTTATCTACTCTTATTGTATATTTTGTACACTTATATTTTCAACCAAAAGGGGTAATATCCTCTTATTGTATACTAACTGCTGTAAAGTCTACAATCTGTATGCTACTACTCTAATGTCTCTTTTGTAAATTTTTCTTCTCTCTGTAAACTTATGGAGTTTTCTCCCAAGGGCTTCGCTGAAAATGGACACTTGTCCAGTCGGACTATCGTGGCAAACAAATGTTAGATAGATAGATAGATAGATAAATAAAGAAAGAAAAGAAAGAAAGAATGGTATTGTGGCATGCACTGCAGAACCCAATTGGTTCTGAAGCCTGAATTACTCTGGAGAGAAATGGGTGCTTGCATTGATTTTGCCTTCATGCCTCTAAGAGGTTTGGGAGGAGAAAGGATCAAAATTGTCCATTTTAATGGATCCACGATGGCCCTGGTCAGCTTAATCAGTAAATTGGAAGGCAGAAGACTACCAAAATGGGAGAGAAAACAAAGCCCAACCAGTTGAAATATAGGTAAATAAAATACAGATGTTTGTACTGTTGGAGAGTTTACCACTATCACAAATGTAAAAGCACTAGTCACAGATGGGGATCCTCTATCACTTTGCTTGAACATCTGTTACTGTAAAGAAAGCATGAACTCAATCTTAATTATTTTAGCACATCTGGCCTTAATGTTGAAGTATTGGTTAAATTTAACTAATTTTCAGAAACACTAGTTTCTTACCCTGACAGGCCTAAAGAATCCTGTACTTGAGAACTACAGGAGAAAAGAACATACCCAAGAAAACACAGAGGCCCTCCTTTTAAATTGAGAAGCACCAGTAATAATGGCTGAGGCATGCCTGGAAATAGACACCTGCTAGGACCTAGCATTAATATGAAGCTAACTGGTAAGTTCAAAGCTGCTAGCTTCACCTCCTTAACTTAGTTTCACTAAACTTTGTACAAATCCCACAAGCTTCGAACTCATGCTTAGGACCCAAACAACAAACATATTTACTGTGACTGCTGGGTTGGGCAATTTGCTTGCCACAGTCAGTTTAGTTAGAAATATGAGTCATGATGATCAAATCAGGCCAAAGCCCAAAGTAAAAACTACACAAAAAAGGCCAGAAAAAAATCCACCTCGAGCCCACAAATGAAGAGAGTGTACACCCCAAACAAAAGAACTAAAGGACAGGACCACTAACAGAGGAAGTAGAAGGTGTTATTGTGTAATTTGCTACTATGTATTTTTTGCTGCCATTCCTGCATTTTTGGCCCAGCAAAACTACCCTATTACTTGGCTGCTGGAAAAGGAACTAATTTGCACAGGAACAAGCACTGCCTCATGTGATTTGATATCCTGTTACTACTCTTCCCTCCTGCAACAACTTTACTGACCACCCAACAGGGCCAGAATCAATGTACAGAGGTTTCCTGCTATCTAACAATCACAGATGCAATAAATCAACTCAAAAATAAAGGCCTGCAGGTGTCAACTCTTTTGATATGTCCAAAGCATTTGACACGGTATCACATCAAATCCTGCTAAATAAACTAAACCAGTATAACCTATCAAAGTCCACACTAACCAGGTTCCTAAGTTACTTAACTGATAGGTACCAGGCTGTGAAATGGGAAAATTCTCTCTCACCTCTGTTACCCATAACAACAGGTCTATCTTAAGACCCCTACTTTTCACAGTCTTCACAAACAACCTCCATACTTCCACACAGCATGCATCTGTTATTCAATACTAGATGATACTACCTTAACCTGTGCTGCACAAAATATTCCCACCCTCTTAAAAACACTCAGCTAGCATTCTCTGAGGTAGAAAATTACCTTACCAAAGCCCAACTCATCCTGAATCCTAAGAAAACACAGCTAATGATTATAAACAGCTCTAACATAAACTACAATAGCAGTCAATTCACCATCTACTCAAACTCTACTCCAATCATTAGTGGAACAGGCTAAGCTACTAGGAATAACCATAAACTGCCACCTTAAATTTGATAGTCATCTAAACTCAACTGTAAAATGTACATGCCAAACTGGGATCACTCTACCTGCATTAAACCATTTCTCATCAACAATACAAGATCCGCCATTGCTGGCTCCCAACTTCTAACCACCCTATTCTATGCATCCCCCATTCTAACTAACCTCAATACAACTGATATAAGCAAAATGGAAGCCTGCTACAACAGAATTGCCTGCTTTGCTGCAAACTGCCCATATAGATCCCATCACTGTACTGCATTACACCAGCTCCACTGGTTTGAACTACCCAATCTACTAACTTATAATCAACTCTGTCTCTGTCACTCTATTACTTCCCTAATAGGTGTCCTACCCTCAAAAAACTAGTACAACAGCACACAGCCACAAGGAATCTTTGATCATCAAGCAAACTATTACTTGAAGTCACCAAAAGCAATAATAACTTTGGAGACTCACTATATAGCAGTACAGTGGCTAAAAAATGGAATAGCCTGCCCAGCATACAAAACACATCCTCTAAAACCTCCTTTAAAAACCTCACTAGGCAACAACTGAAGCAAAGCTGGCTGTATTATGACTGCTCCCCAGGTTAGACCAATCTGTCAAGTCCCACATACCATACCCATCTTACTTTACTCTCACTAACCTCATTAAGTTAGATACTTAACACTTTCAAACCAAGACATTAACTAGTACTACCACAGTTCTAATTACAAAAGGTTATTGGAAACTATGTAATGATTTATATTACTAATGAAAGTTTATGTTCCCCTATCGGTCTGTTTTCATACTACTACAAAATACTCCTGTTGCTACTACTTGTGTTTCTAACCATAACTGAATACCATCACAGGTATTAACTATGCCTTGATATTATGAATGCTTTACTTCCACTGTATTGTGCTGTGTTCATACCACTGTAAAAAAAAAAAAGTCTATGTTAAAGTTGTAATGTACTGCGAGGCTGTTTAAACACCTAAATGTATCTGAAATTGACTCTCTGTATGGAGCTTTTCTCCCCGGGCCTCTGCTAAAAAAAGGCCCTGGGCCCAGTCAGATACCCTGGTTAACAAATGTAAAATAAAATACAATATTTCCTCAGCCGGCTTAGTGAATATAGGAGTTCTGAGGCAATGTAGCAATTGCCTCATGTTTACTGACAACCAGCTTATTCTCAAACAATCTGATAAGGTACGTGAGAGATGTATTTACACAATGTCATTGGAAGCAAAGCTCTCGCATACAGGCATACATAATACCAATTAAGTTATTATAAATGCACACAATACACCCACCACACACAGTATGGATCAGACACACAGACCCACATATGCTGAGGCTCTTAAGTAGTCTTCCTAAACCCCAAAGATCTTCCAGACATTTAATCTACAACAGAAATCCTCATCAGCCCTAAAAGCAAACAAAAAATACAACACCCACTACAGCGCATCACATGGAGCTTCAGCTTCAAAGCCTACAAGGAAAACCACCACACAAGCCAGTATTTTAGTCATAGGAGACTCCATTGTGAGACACACAGACATCCCTATCACCCAGCTAAATAAGGAGAAAGTCACAGTCAGCTGTTTATCATGGACCAGGATCTACCAGATTAGCCATGCACTCAGGTCACTGGACTGCAGGTACCAGTATGACCCTGTTATACTCCAAATGAGTGTAAATAATCTCAGATGTACGTCCCTAGACTATATGACGAAATACATTATGGAGCTCTCAGGCTATCCTAGCATTGAGCAGCATTCTACCTTTACCAAGGATGATACTACAACATGGACAGAAGATGATTAACTTTACTGATTGCCTTACTTTCCGGTATCATTCCAAGGGTGCAACATTGGTCAACATGGGAGGATATAGTCAACAGACCACACTGCTTTGACAAAGAAGGTCTGCACCTGTCCCCTCTGGGATTTCAAATATTGGCTAAAACGCTGTCCTTTCCCATACTGTCATTTTTAGGGAATACCAAACTATCAAACCTTTTGACAAAGCAAAACAAACCCAAAGGAATCTAAAGGTGTTACTGCTCAATACTAGCAGTCTAAACAAGAAACTCCACACTTCATCCTGGAGAAGACAGATATTGCATGAGTTACCAAGACATAGTTTAAAGCCACAGAAAGAACCCCAGCAGTGCAAATGCCAGTACAATGCCTTCCACACATTCAGGTCAGCTACTGAACAGGCAGAGATTAAAGGTGGAGGTGTCTTGGTCTACATCAATAACAAAGGTCCCTCAAGGCTGGATAAACAGGATGATGAGCTCAAGATTCTCCACATCCGTTTTACCATAGGCAAAATTCCATACCCTATACTTGCTAGCTACAGGTCCCACTCTATGACTCAGGAAACCCATAACTCATATTTAAACTTACTGGAAACACTCAACATTTAACCCATCACAATTTTTATGGGCAATTTTGATTACCCCACTATAAACTAGGAATCAAACATAACCCCAAACTTGCAAACTTGTAGATTCCCTCACATTGCAAACAACAACACCCTGGACCAGACAGTCTACATGTCCACTAGGGAGGCAAACATACTGGACCTGGTCCTCACTAACATGGGAGAATGCCCCCTCCCCAGTGTAATGTCCTGTCTGTTAAGTTCATATCATAAAGCTGTCTCCTTTGAAAAAAAATAAAACCTGCAACCCCAGCTAATCCCATAACATTTAGGAACTATTCTAAGGCAAGTGACAGCCTAGCAAAATTTCAAGCTCTCCCACCAAAACCTTCAGAACTCAGTTGCCTATGCAGAATTGTTCACAGATACTCTATACAATTGTGTTAATAAATGCACAGAGACAACTCTGTCTGCCAGAAATAAGGTCAGAAGAAACTCAAAAAACAAGCCACCATGGTGGAATCCAAACATCAATAGATTGTACAACATAAGGAAGAAATTGTAGCAAAAGTAAGGAAATACAGTGCCCAGCAGGATAAAAACTCTCTCATCAGTTTAAAGAAATAACTCAGAGGGCAAATAAGGTCTACCAAAGCCAGTTTGAGATAAAAATAGCCTCCCATTTCAGGGACAAAGGCTTTTTTAGCTATGCATGTAACCTCAAAAGCTGTCTAATAATATGCAGAGCTAATTGTTAATGGAGCCACATACACAGAGCTAGAAGATGTAGCAAATCTGTTGACCGACAAATTCAGCTACAAATTTACTCACCCCCCCTCCCCCAGTCACCCCTCAAGAAATACCATCAAACATAAGCACCCCACCAATCACTAAGGAACAGTTCCTAAATGCAGTCTCAGGGCTAAGAATACTGCATCGATGGACCTCGATAAAATCTCAGGATGCCTGATAAATAGAATGAAACATAACTATCAGGACCACTGAAGTCACTATTTAACCATAGCTTCCAGTTAGGCTTTGTATCACACAAATGGAGAACTGCAACAGTCATGCCTCTGCATAAGGACGGCCCTTCTGTATACCACAGAATCTACAGACCCATTAGACTGACTAGTCTCATATGCAAAGCCTTGGAAAGAATTATCATGGAAGCGATTAATAATGACATTGGAACCTCTGGACACTGGATCCAACGCAGTTCAGTTTTGTCAAGGGAAGATCATGCTTAAACAATCTATTAGAATTCTTTGAGAAGCTCACCAAGGCAATGGGCCGAGGGCAAAATGGTGCATACTGCCTACCTTAACCTGGCCAAGGCATTTCATACAATACTGCACTCGGCATTGTAAACAAACTCACAGAATTAGGCAAAACCCCCTCTATAACATGCCAGATTATCAGACAGTACCCAAGAAGTTGGAATGAAGTCCACCATCGCAAAGAGGCCAGACACTAGTGGAGTCCCTTAGGGCTCAGTGCTGGGTCCTCTCTTTTTTGGCAGCTACTTATCAGAAGCTAAAGAATATAATGTCCTTTGGCTGACCAAGTCTGCATATGATTGCAAATTGGGAGCAGCCATAAAATCCTCCCAGGACACAAATATTTATTTAACTAGAATCAGGAACTCTGCTGGAGAAACTTCTGTGTCATCACGCACTAACTTCAAAGCTGCTCTAAAATCTCATCTAAAAGAGCACTGGGCATGCCCCTGTAACAAACCTCTCTAACATCTCTACCCCAACCTCTCTAATCCCTTTCTTCCACCCTCCTAACTACCTCGGATTGCAGCCAAATACATTGCTTGTAAAGCTATATCTCAGCTGTAATCTTAGCCACTATTATTCAAGGGTAATAGCTGCTAGGTTAGCTGTTAAAATACTTGCTAGTCTTTATGGCACCAATGATACAAGTGTTGTACCATTTAACTAAATACTTAATTTCATTTTGAACTATAACTGTTTACTACTATTGTTAAACAAAACCTACCTATACTTCTTGTAACTTGTAATTAATTGTTTTTACCATGGAGATTTTCTCTCTAGGCCTCCGCTGAAAAAGGACCCATGTCCAGTCGGATTTTCTCGGATTGATTGATTAACATTTGTTTGCCAGGATAGTCTGACTGGACAACAAGTGTCCATTTTCAGCGGAGTCCTGGGGAGATAAACTCCATAAGTTTACACAGAGAAGAAAAAATTACAAAAGAGACATTACAGAGTAGTAGCATACAGATGGTAGACTTTACAGCAGTTAGTATACAATAAGAGGATATTACCCCTTTTGGCTGAAAATACAAGTGTACAAAATATACAATGAGAGTAGATAAGAAACCTGGTAGACCATTGAAAGATATTTCACAACTGAATAAGTATATAAATGTTTAAGTTTCCATATATACATTCAAGCAAACTTCCAGAAGGGCTAATACAGACAAAAACAGGTTCCACAGACACCATTTAAAACTCAGTAGCAAGAACTGTACAATTATACCCTTTAGGAAGTCAGCTACCCCAAGAAACTATCTCATTGGTAACCCCTCCCACTGAGTGAGCCAGTAGTCATGGATTTATGACATATATAGACAGTAAACTGGCTTTCAACCAAAATGTGTCTAAAGTAGTAAGGAAATCATTCTATGTTGTTCAACTTATAAGCAAGGGTATGGCATCTGGGTCTAAGGAAGTCACTGTTCAACTGCCCTCAGCTCTTATCACAGCCATCATTAAGTACAATGCCACCTTCAGTATAGACCTGACTAGGTATGTGCAACAACTGGAACATCCACACAGGTTTCTCACAGAAAGAAAATATAGCTTTAACATATCCTATGCAGATCACCTCAAAGACCTATCCCTATACTCTGCCTCCTACAATCTGCTGAGGGTGACCTAAGTCTGGTATACAAGGCATCCCAGGATCCCACTCTGATGTACCTCTTGCATATCCACAAAACAAACAGCATCACCAATACCAGATCCAGGGACGTAAACCTTGCTTGCAGCATAAATAAGACATGTTGCAGGGACATATGTCTCAGAGAATACCCCTTCTCTGGAGCAGGCTTCCTATCCATGTGAAGAAGGGTTCTTCCATGACTCTATGCAAGCAAAACCTGGACCAGTGGATGGGAAATCAGAAAATCACCCCTGGTCTGTCATCTATATCTCTAATGCATACAGGCCAAGAAAGCTGTAAATGTTTGACCACTCATGCCTAGCTTACACATACCCCTAAAACTTGTTGGATGCATCTGGGAAACAGCTATGCTTAAAAAGGCCCTTGTGAACATTAGTCTAGTATATACCTATGAACCTGTACATAGACTGCAGCAAAAATCTCAAAATGTGAAAATAAATGACCAAGACAAAGCTGTGGATAGGAATGCCAACTTTTACATAAAACACCTGTAGAGAAAGAATTAGATTTGAAATTAACTATTTAGCTTTTCAGAAAATGTAGCCTGGGTTTATTTAGAATCCAAACAAACAAAACAAAAATTATCAGTGGGAAGAAAATGGAGGAAAACTGTTCAGGTATCATGGGAAGAAGAAGGTTCAAATGTAGTCTGGTATCCACCAAGATCAGAATGCACAGCAAGGCAAGTCCTGGAAATTAAAACTGAAATTCTCCTTAGGCAGAACAAGTTTTATCCTTTTGTCCTGTGTTTGAATCCTTCTGCCTCCACTTGCAGACAAAGTGAATTTAACCAAGTCACTTAATCAAACTCTACTCTCTACTGCACCCAATTACAAATTAATAATAAAAATGCCAGTATAAAGCACATCTAAACATATGCGACAGCCTTCCCCTATCACAAATTACCTTCTTGAATTATTTTTACATAAAGACTTCGCCCCAGGAAATATGACAAATAGCTGAGTCACAGTATGGAAAAACTATGCTGAAAATGTTTTGCCAATCTGTGTGGACAAAGAAAGAACTCCTTCCCCTCTAACACTGTCTCTGGGAAATAACCTACAACAGGATACTGCAGGTTAAATATAGACTCCGTATACCTTAAACAAGCTTTAACGCTATGTTTATTGCTAAAGGCATCGACTTGTACTAAAACTAGAACCTTAAACAAACACTGGACCCAAGATGCTGTATAAATGTAAGCCCATCGGAATTTTACGATTATAATTTCTAATATCACACAAACATTACTGTAGGTGGGTCCCAAAAATTTTCTTGGCCCCTTCTATATGTGTTTTATAACAAGTAAACAAAGTATATACCACCCTATGAGGCTGCAGTTATATATTCTATTAACATTAAAAATATTAATCCTCATCATAATTCTGATTATCATCTATAATATGGCTTCAAACTGAGCAATGACTATGTGAATACATCTACGCACCTCTTAAATATCTAGTTTATTAATGTCTGGTCTTTTTTAAGTGACTGTGGGAGACAAACTTGAGCAGTTCAATTCAGCAATGCATACATACAGCCATTTGCTAAACCTGCTACCTTACAGAAAAACAAAACACAAGCTCTTTACTTCAGTTGTATATTAATTAAATATTTATAATCCTTCCTTAGTTTACTAATTTACTACTGAATCATTCTTTCATCTCCAGTAGGTAAAAGATTAAACTGTCAGCTTGCATTTTCCACAAAAAAAAGCAATGTGGTCTACCAGTGAACAGTTCTAATAGAAGATTCATCTCAGTAAAATAAAGAATAAAAATACCTCTAGAGTGGAAAATGAATGATTTCTAATCTAATTGTAGTGTTCACATCAAGTACATCTCTTTGGGATTAACAACTATCAAATATAAAGTAGCATTCTGATTTTATCTTATTCCATGTATTTTTCTCTTGATGACACCTCCCAGGAAGTTAGCTAGATAATCCTCAGTCACTGGTGCCTCAGTATTAATCACAACCAAAGGCAGCTACCTCCCTGGTCACTGTTACACTCCCTGTTAATCAAACAGATGAGAAATTGTCAAAGCAATTGCTTTCTTATTCTGAACTGTTAGAACACAGACAGATGTAGAACTTGTCCGTCTTCATTAATCGCATTCCCTTGACCTTGAGACAGACATATTCAGCCTTTGATTGTTATGTCACACGATACCCCCAAAAGAAACAAACTAAACCTGTATTCAGTCTTTGCCAACAAACCTGTTGTAAGCACTGCAATACCAAAGCAAGGCATAATTCCAGATTGCCTGCGTGTCTCAACTGGCACAAATATAGGATGGTAGAGATAGTGTTTAACTTTTTCCGCCACTTCCCCCAAATCTGCTAACCACTATTTTGCATCAGCCTTGCTAAATTTTAAATCTGTCATCTCTGAAAGGGAGGTGTGATTAAATGCAAGATCTAAATCCATACACTTCATTTCACCCTCTTCTTACCACTAAAATAACAGTTTCACAGAGCATATATACATTTCAGACTTCTATTAGGTGTAGTTTAAGCAGCTAAACAAAGTACTGTAGAAACCTGTCACTGGTAGTAAGGCTGCAAGGGACACACTTAGCACCCTGTCTCAGCATTTTACCTTCCTCCTGCACACAAGTAAATGATGCCTACTCCACTGTACCAGCAAATTGTTGAAGGCACCAGGGGAATAATCCTGTTACAGTTTTGCAGATGCAAACTAGCATTTATAAAAAAGGCATGTCAATTGGCTATATCTCCCTGATAATACAAAACAATCAGCCATGCTTCATTATCTATCTGCCACACTTGACGTGCTGCAGTAATTTTATAAGCCACTGCTTTTTCTGGATTCTTTACTCAAATTCGCCAGTACAGGACCATAACAAAGAAGGAGAGCAGCACACTTACCCATCTGCTAAGGACCGGATGTTTTGTGACATGATGATTTGTATCTGTGAGGCTGCATGAAAGAAAATCTTCATACAGAAAAAAAAAATCTGCTTGTTGTTCAAACAAGGCAGCTCACTCAGTGTTCAATAAGCTCGGCATGACAGTTGCATTAAAAGCTCAAGGCAGGCTACAGACCACCCCCTAAATGCAGTCTGCCTGTTGATTGGACACAGTGACATTTGGTAAGTGTGCTACTATCACACCTGTAAGGGGTTGTGGTAAATCACTTGGCAAAAGCAAACTAGCAGGTGTGAGGGTATCTAGTCATTCTTAAAGCTTTCCCAGCAAGCTGCAGACTCATTGCATAATCATTAATGTAGTTGTAGTATGATTTTCTGGAGCTGAATAGCTAAAAGGTTGTTAGATAACACAATTTAAACGCACAAAGATTTAGAGGAAATTCAACATATTTAAACTGCAGTTACATTCTGTTTTAATATGCATCTTTCTATTTTGCTAGTAGTAAAGGCAGTTTGTGAAAAGGCTTGAGGCTGTGACCTGTAGATCATATGGTGCAGGATTTAATTCCATCAGCCCTCAATTGCCTGCTGTGTGACCTTGAGCAAGTCACTTAACAAACATTACTTGGGAGTCGCACTAAAAAGGGACTAGTTAACAAATGGGTATTCACCTCAGAGGTGCAATATACAGGATTTGATTCTGACCTCTGGATACTTGCTAGGCTTTTAATATTCTGCAGACTGATAGCCTGATATGAACATATGATGCTATGTGTTCAGGTTAGTATTTCTCATATCTATACTTCTAGACTATGGACTTCATATTACACAGCCTTACACTTAACTCAACCTTCTCCCCACCAGAAGTCAATGATGAAATTCTGAGGATCACCTGTTATCAACTTCTATATCAGGAGGCCTAACACAGCAACTAGGAAAGCACCTACCCAAGAGGCTAATAATGACACATAAGATTTACATGGGTCAGAATTCTGTGTGGAAAATGGAGGTGGGTTGAGTGCAGTCACCGTTAGTAGACACCCCAAGAATTATTTTCTGCAGGGCAGTATATATACATATATATATATATATATATATATATATATATATATATGTATATATATATATATATGTACATATATATGTATATATATATATATATATATATATATATATATATATATATATCTCAAGATGCCACTGAAGTACTGAATATTATAGAGACGATAAAAGAAACTGGAGGTGGGATGTTTAGAAAAAGAAGTGAGAAAATTACATAGAAATGCTCAGGAAGAGGGGTGATGACAAGACGAGCAATTTATACTATAATGCTGGACTGGAATAATTGTTAAAGACATATGTGCATGCTCCATGAAAATATCACCAGTGGTTAATTTCTTTGATGTTAATGAATGTCTACCTAAGTTATTTTAATTGTATTTAAAATAAGGATAATAGCTCTCAACCTTCCACCGCCAAAATGAGAAACACTCGCCTTCATAATGTGGAACAAATGGGCAAAATGTGGAACACATGCTAATGGCTTACTAACACCTTCAACTAGGAAGGTCATAGGATGGTTAAAATATGCTGGTTTTACTTATAAAGAAGATCCTTTAATGAATTGATATGATTAATTTCAATTTACCATGGATTTCACTTAAAAAAATTCCTAACACTGAATGTGTGACAGACTCTTTCAATGTGGAACTTTGAGGAATTTCAAGGAACATGAACTTTTTAAGACCCCAAATGAGGGTCTTTACCTCGTAATGAGGTACACTTGAGAGGTATGATAAGGATGTTAAAAAATAACTGAATGAAAACAACCGATTTCAAACTATTTCCATTTTTACAGTAGCTGTCTCCTCTAACAGAATGTCTTGTAGAAAAAATTGTATCAAGCTTGCCAGACTATGAGCATTACCATTCAACAAATTATATGCGTTAACTTGTTATACACTGTCCACTTTTGAGCATTATAATACTATGCTTGCAATTAGCTTACTATGAGCAAATGCAGAAAGATAAGAGATGAAATGTAAGGAAGACAAAAAATGCAAGCCACTGCAAACTGCACTGTAGCATATTTTTGTGGTAGAATTTAATAAACTCTAAAAGCTACCTAAACAGGTTGACTTTGGAGACAGTGGAACCTAATCTGTTATCAGCATACAACAGAACAACTGTGGATTTGTTTGAATAGAGTTCATCCTGTCAATATAAAGCTTTTGCTATCTGAGGGTATCCAGATAATGTAAAATGTACTCCTCCTAATTAGAATAATTTGAAAAAAATGCAGATAGATTAATAGTTTGGTTCAAATTTAGCTCCAGGTTAGCTTGGGAATCATGAAAGTAATGGTTAGACTTGCCTATAAGGCAACTCTATCTTTGGAAAAAGACAGGTAGGGAGGAACAACACAGAAGGCTTAAAATTTGAGAGCTTTCTGGTTGAAGTTATAAACCAATAAAGTCTCCCAAGATAAGTACTTCAATTTCACAGTAGAAGTTGGTTTGAAAGAGGATAATGTTAAAATCGTCAGCATAAATTTCAAACTCATCTGGAGTATTAGGCTCTTAGAGGGGAGTTTAATGAGGAAAATACCCCACAAAGAAGAGAGCACTCCTTGAGAGAAGCTAGTGATTTGTGAAATAACACAAGGTAAAAACAAGAAGTAGTTGAAAGATGGACTTTAACAGAGAAATGACTAAGGCCAGTGTCAAACATTTGTGAGCGATAGTTAAGAATGGTTTGAACAAGAGCAGGAAAGGGATCCAACCCTTTAGAAGTATCCCAAACCACTAAAAATGTCAACTTAGTTTTATACATTTTCTGGTAATGGGTCTCTAGAGGTAAGGGTTTGGGAGGTGTTAGGCAGCTAAGCAGCAGCCCTGCCCACTAACAGAAGTGGACTAACCATGCAGGTAGTTGCAGGATTGAAGTCCTGGGTGACACTTACTGAGCGGGTGACTGAGCATGGTTCTGACAGAGGCATCTCCAGAAGATGAGGCCATAAGAAAAGGAATAATACCTGAAGCCAAAATGCAGTCATGAGAATGACCTTAGAATTGTTGACCTTCACTTTCTAAAGGAACTTGGGAATAAAAGAGTATGGAGGGAAAGCAAAAAGGAGCCCTGGGAGACACTCATGGACCAGAGCATCCCTGGGCCACTGCCTCAAGGGCATCAATGAGTAAGTGTGGCTGAATTTGTCAATGGTTGGTGAATTGAACAGATCTCACAAAGGTTTCCTCCAGCAACAGAGATGCTGTACTACTGACGAGCTTAGGGATCACTTGTTTGACATCAACAACATATGTGCTTGTTGCTAGTGAACAAGCTTACCCAGGAATATGAGTTTCCATTACAAAGCAGTTTGTGATCATAGTCCATTCCCAACAGAGAAAATATGAATGAGTACTAGCCTGCTTGATTATGGAAGTAATGGCACCATAAGGGAGTCCTGAAACATTTGCAGGATAAGCATACATTCCCACATCTCAAAAACCCTGATGTGCAAGCCAGCCTCTGTCACCAGACACCTTGAACTTTCATCTCCTGACAACCACTTCAGGAGTGAGGCATCCATTTTGGAAGGGAAGCTGAAAGGGAAAGCCCAGAGAAAGGTTGGGGATGTAGTTATACATCTATTTACGACCTTAAAAAATGCCAATGTGTATATATATTTGCCTGCCTCTTTTTTTTTTTTTTTTTTTGTATTTTTGTAACACTGCTGTTTAGTGTTAAAACTCTATATTATTACACTTGATTGCTTTTACTGCATTAGTGAAGATTACACCTAGCCAACAAACAGGAGCAAACAAAGAAACAAACAAACAAGCAAATAAATAAACAAATTTGATTCTTGCATGCCTTTAAAATCCTGCTGTGGTGCGACAGAGGGTCTGCTGTTTGGTACCATTGGGTTCTGAGGGTCCATTGATGAGATACACGGCATGAGGTACTAAAAAATATCATGGTTGCCATGAGACCTAGGGCACTGAGGTATAGGCTGGTCAGGGATGACTCTTGTTGTAAAAGTGAGACTGCTCACAGGATCAGTGGTATCCCCCAGGTGTTAGTTGTCCTTGCAAGACATATCCAGAAGATCATGACTGTTCATCTGCGATTTTGCAGTATTTACCCTATGCCTAAGATTTGGAACTGATGTAGTAATGACTTCTGAGCCATAACTAGAGAATCCAGAGCTAGTGCGATCAGCAGCCAGTCATTTGGGTAAGAGAAGACATTTGCATCTTCTAGCTTCTGATGTGCACCAATCACAAACACAGATTTGGACAATACCCTCTGGACTAAAATCAGATCACATGGCAGACCTTGAAACAGGTATTGACTGTCTCTGACCCAGAACTGTAAATAACCTCCTCAACTCCTTTACAATCTTTATAAGCAAGTAAGCATGTTGGTGGTTCAAAGAGCACATCCAGACTTTTGTTGACATACAAGGAAGAATCATCCGCACCAAGATCATCCAGAGCTTGTGTCTGCAGGTGAATACACTGAGACTGGTAAGATCTAAGATAAGTATGAGATTGTCTTTTTTGACCCTCAGAGATGCACGTCATGTGTGTGACCACTTAGATGGCCCTTTTTCAAATGAGGCTGATGACATCTTTTTAATTTGCACTCCTCTGATGAGACAGGATGTGGGGTAATGGAAAGGACTTAAGAATGAGGAGGGGAATGGAGGAATGTCTGCAGCTACTAAATATGATGGTCAGTAGCTACCTGAAGGTGGAAAGAAAGTCAATCCCAGCTCCTTCACAGTGAGAGAGTCAGGCAAGCTCTCTAGGATTCTGTGACTGAAGAGGTCCCCAGGCAAGGAATCATGATATCCCTGGTTTTGGCTATTACATCTACCTCTTGGAGAGGTGTCTCATCTGTAAAGTTCCACAGCCATGCTGGTGTATTCCAGACTACTGATGTGTCTGCTGCTTTTGGCTCCATTTGAGCCACATTTGCCTAGAAATCTTCTGCACCCTAATGAAGATTTGTTGTGGTGTCTCAAAGTGAACACGCACACAACTGTAAGATTCTTTCCCTTATTTTTTGTTCTATTGTAGGTTATCTGTGGCTTTTGCCTGGAAAAGGATGGCGCCATTTCAGAGAATATTATTGAAAAATGCCTTGAAATTCTCAGAAAAATCTATTAGCTGTCTGCCGGCATGATTGTGAACCACAACACCAGCAGTCATTGCCCTCACCATCCCATTCACAACCCTTTATATCAGAGGTGCCTGGTTAGGTTCAATATAAAGGAAACACTTTCCACCTCGGGCACAGGTTTTGATTTATTTTCATTACCACTAGGCAACTGTTGTTGTATCTTGCCATTCAGTTGTCAAGCTCATGCTCAAACCATAACATGAGGGAAAGATAATTGAGCTCCCTTACTGAAAAATTAAATGATGCATACATACATTTCCGTACACATTCAGCACCCTATACTCAGGGTGCCTTTGTTCAAATGGTGCCCTAAGCAAAGGTCTCCACAATGCCCCCAACACAACTCGGTGCCCCCATCCTGGTCTACCTACAGCATCCAGATTACTGGAAAAGTGCCCCTACTAAAGCGGCGCCCTATGCCTAAGGCCGGCTATGCCTATATTCTATTTTTTCCAAGAGAGGGTGGATTGCTGGACTCTAGAGAGTAGAACCTCTCTCCAGGGTGACTGCAGTGACTATGGAATCTATTGTCAGGATCTGTACCAAAATATTAGAATGCTTAGGTGGCCAATGGATCCATTCTGGTCTCCCAATGAGGAACCACTATGTTGGGATCTTGCCATGTCTCCCTATCTACAAAACAGAGATTATTAGATTGCCAGAAGAGTACTACACTTGAGATGGAGGGAAAAGATTGTAAAGCCTTTTGTAAGATTTTCTCTGATGATAAAGCAAGGGTTAGTCTGCCATCCCCCACATTTTTGCATATGCTCTAGGATCTTTTTAAACTTTGGGCCAACATAGGCAGTGTGGGGGAATCACTTTCTTCTCTTGTCTTCTGAATCAGGAAAGGGAGACTCCTGAGGGGAGACAACATGCTTCCTCTTACACATAAGCTTCCTGGGTATTCTCATTGTGGAGAGCTCTGAGGATTAGCAAGAAAAAAAAGGAAATCCACATCTGTTGTAAAAGTGTGCTAAACAAATAGTCATAGAATGACAAATGAAGGAAAACAAATATGTAGCTTCACTCCATCCCAGTACTTCAGTTACAACAATCTTCAAAGAGATACTGCCCAGCAAAAACACAATAAATATCACAATCAATAAAGCAATCAACTAATTAAACAATTAAAAAAATTGATGCAATAGTTAAAAAAAAGTAAATAAAAGCATCATGGGAATGGGGGAATAAAGCAAGCAAAATCTGAAGTAAGGGAAGGTCACAAAAGTACCTTCCAATTCAGTTATTTATTTAGGCCAACGGGTACAAATGTTGTATATTTCATAATTAAGAGAGCCTCCTTACATTCCAACATCTATTTTACTTTTCTCTCTTCTTGAACATTTAAGGGAACATGAGGCAAAAAGGGGATTTTACACTTACAGTAACACCTTCATGACGCTAAGTAAAATACATTCTTGAGTAATTGCTTTATTGACGGTTATTTACTGTCTTTGCACTAGGCATCCGGTATTCCACTGAATGTTGTTGCAATCAAGGTACAAGGATGTAATAAACCTATCTGAACTTCAGTTTTTGTGGTTCTATAATAGCGATGTCTTTGTCAGCTTGCCATCCTCTGTCCCTAGGCAGAGAAGAAGAGGAGGCTATGAGAGCAGAGTGATGGCCATCCTGGACCGGAATCATTGCAGTGGCAAGTGCCAGGAAGGCTCCTGCAATGAAGAATGCAATGTGGATGCAGCGGTAAAGTTGAGAACCCTATCATAACCAAAGACAGCAACAGTTCCTTAGGTCCTATTGACTATTTATTCACTTGTTTGCTTGCATTTGATGTCTGAGAAATTCAGACTGGGCTGAGACGATTTTCAGCAGAGGGCCTTATAGAAAGGCTCTACTTCAATTTAGTAACAAGGTAAAGAAATATATGTAACATACCTAACATATGAATATTCATAACATAAAAAGGTGCTGAGGTTCTGAATATGAAATATGTCAACATGCATACACACAAATCTGTTAAATAATGCTTAAAATGCTGTGAAAGGCAATTATTGTCTCTGCATCTGAAACAAGAGTCACAAATAATGTAAATGCATATAAAAATATACATATGAGTAAACAAAATGCACTTAAATACAGATTTTTGGCTCCAAGTACTGCACAAATAGCCAGAGTGTACAGAAAGTGCAAAAAGGTATTCAGCACATTTGAGTTATAAAAATACTGACAGTGAAATAGAGTAAAAAGAAAAAAAAACACATAGACTGTGGGCAGATGGTTTGCTGAAGTACTGAGTGGTTAGCTGCTGGAAAAGTTTACACTAATGCAGAGTCAGTTTACAATAAATGATTTTCATTATTAAAAAATACCACTGCAATAAGAGAACGTAGGGGAGATATGGAGAGGTGCAGAGTGAGTGTAAGGTCTTGTCAGCAAACAAATGAGTGGATAAAATTTACATTTAGGTAACATTTGCGCTGTATGTGTAGATTCACTCTGAGAAAAAATAACGTGCTTTTATGCAGAAAATATCTTAAACAGAGGCAGAACAAAGTCCAGACTCCCAATGACACAGGCTGGACTAATTCATCTTGCAAACAAATGCACTTTGTATTTTTTGTTTTTGAGGAAATATTTACTGTGCTGAAACCCACAAAATGTTACTGTTATGAATTTGAAAGACTAAAAATACAGTTGCGCAGTTTGCCAGATTTTAATAATATCAAACATGTGGAACATGTAATATTGTCTGAGTGATACTATCTTCCCTTAATGTAATATAGCCTACCATGAAGTGCTATGACCTCAGAGCTGGTAGACACTATTAAGAAGATTGTATCACAAAATATCGCAAACGAATAGTAAAAAAATTCATCCACAGGAATCAAGCAGAACAGTCCAAAATTTAAGTTAAATGGAGATAAAATGATAATGTGGATTACTCGAACAGTCCAGTTTTATTAACAGAAGTAAGCTTTCACCATTCGCTTCATCAGACATAAGTTAGAAAATATTTTTTAGAAAAAATTTTTTGAGAGCATTTAAATATCTAACACTTGCATTTCACTGGTCACTACAGTGATGACATCACTAAACATTAGAGTCTTAATATATATTATAAAAATCTAAAACAAAATATTATAAAGAAATTAATATGAAACATAAAAATGTGAACATGGATAAAATACTTTAGTATTTTGATAACACTAGTAAAAGTAAAAAATCTATGCTGAACATGTAAATGCTAACTAGAAAATCAGAATTCATGGCTAATGAATCATTCAGGCAGTAACTATAACCCTTCTCTTCGTAGTACAGGTTTAAGGGAGGCTGTATCATTTAATCCAGGCTTCTTATCTGCTTGACATCTAATAATCCACCTTAGTTCATTCTCTTCAGTTAATGTTTCAATGTCACCACCTCGTATATTTGGTTTAAATACTTGTATAACAAGGAATAAAATGTGTGACTAGGACCTCTCTCTTTATGGTGTTTGGCAAGGGCATTGGTTTGGGTACCTATACGGATATGGTATAAGTGTTCCTGATCGCGTTCCTGAGTCTTCTATTGGTCTTGCCTATATAGAAAGACTCACAGAAAACGCACCTAGCCAAATACACTAAATGTTCACTTTGACAGTTCGTGTTTGTATGAAAGGTATACTCATAATTAGTGACAGGATGTATAAAGGAGACTTTCTCATCTATAGGAACATTGTTTACACTTCTTACATGGCCTAGTGTTAACTGACTCAGGGGGGGCCATGTAAGAAGTGTAAACAATGTTCCTACATAGATGAGAGAGTCTCCTTTATACGAACTGTCAAAACTGGAAGAGGGGTCTTTAGAAAATGGAATGAGCAAATTACATAGAAATAAATGGAAATTGAGAGAACAATGCATGCAGAGTAATGCTCAGGAGGAGTGAGGTTTAAGAGAAGGCAGGAATTCCGCAATTAATGTAATGTTGGACTGATGATAATTACAAAGGCAGAAAACACATGTGAAATATAATCTATAACCACGAAACCTCCAATCCGAACAAATAAGCTGTAAAAATCCAAAATAATAAAACGAACGGCTAAAACTAACAAAAAACAAATTTATTAGTACAAGAAACTAAAACAACTGGTAAGCGCTTTCATTACCTTCATGGAACTTCTTCAGACCAAGTTGTACTATTTAAACCTCTATTTAAATACTTAATTAATAGTCATGTGATTCAAAACTTAATACATTAAGCCTTCCCTTTTTAAAACAACGTCAACATTTTATCTATCAATTAAACCAGGGAAAACTTTTAGTTATGTACTCACCATAACTTCAGATGTTTGGGATCCATCTCGCCTACATTCCGAATGATGGGTTCGGAGCCGATCCCTCGGCTCCTCGGCTAACTTATGCCAAAAGAAGTCTCTTATTGGCTGAGCTTACTATATCCCAGGATGCACCACCAACAGTCCCCAGATCTAGTTTGTCCATACATGCACACATGCATACCCTGCTTATATAACATCGTCAGATGAAACAAGATAAAAACAGTGGAGCTCAAAACCGTTCTATCTCTTCTGATCTGCAAGGCACGGGGAAGGAGGGTGGGTATCAGGGATGTAGGTGAGATGGATCCCAAACATCTGAAGTTATGGTGAGTACATAACTAAAAGATGTTATGTGATCCTATCTCGCCTACATTCCGAATGATGGGACAGCGTCCCTAGCACCTGAATCCTGGGTGGCTCACTGGAAAACACTCCTGAGTACCGTGGAACCAAATGAAGCTCGTCCTTTAGATGCCACATCCAATTTGTAGTGGGAAATGAAAGTGTGCGGGTTGGACCAAGTAGCGCAGCACAAATCTCCGAAATAGCAAGCTTGGAATGAAAAGCTATAGAAGTAGCCATAGCTCTGGTAGAATGAGCTTTGATAGATGATGCGAGTTGCTTATTTGAAGAAGAATAGGCCTGAGTTATGCAATCTCTGATCCATTTTGAGATTGTAGCTTTTGTGATGGTTTGGCCCAATTTATTATCTGAGAAGGACACAAACAACTGGTCTGACTTACGAAGTTGCTGGGTCCTGTCTAAATAGAATCGTAATTGCCTGTGAACATCCAATTTATGGAGAGTATATTCTGCCTCATTAGAGAATTTTGGAAAGAAAACTGGTAGTTCTAGGGATTGTTGAAGACAGAAACTAGAGCAGACCTTTGGGACAAAGGATGGATTAGGCCTAAGAGATACTCTATCTTTGTGGAAAATCAGATATGGTGTTTTAATAGACAGGGCTTGAAGCTCTGAGACTCTTCTTGCTGAAGTAATAGCCACTAAGAAAGCCGTTTTCCATGACAGATATTTTAATTCGCATGTAGCAGCCGGTTCAAGGGGAGATGTTAATGCGCGAAGCACTAAATCAAGATCCCACGGAGGTGCAGGATGAAAAACTGGTGGTCTTAACAGACTCGCACCTTTAATGAATGTTTTGCATAGCCTGCTGCTCATCAAAGGAGGATCCGAGATTCATGGAATTTAGAAATAGCAGCTAGTTGAACTTTAATAGTTGAGACAGAAGATCCCTGATTAAATAGGGATGTTAAGAATTTCAAAACTTCTGGGACAGGAGCAGTGATAGGGTCTAAGCCCTTGAGTTGAGCCCAGATAGCAAACCTCTTCCACTTACTGAGGTACAATTTGTTAGTGGTGGGTTTATGGGCGAACAAAATGTGAACAACTTCGGGTCTAGTGTGTGGCTTCTGACTAAGGTCGGAAGTGGAGGAGCCAAGCTGTCAATTTCAGAGATTGAAGAGACTGATGCCAATGTCCCGACTGATGGATTAGCAAATCCGGGATCAGGTCTAAGGTCCACGGATCGTCCACTGCATGCTTTTTCAGGTAAGGAAACCATATCTGACGAGGCCAGTATGGGGCAATCAGAATCATTGAAGACCTTAGCTGGGAAGCTTTTTGAATGACTTTGGGAAGGAGTGGGATTGGAGGAAAAGCATAAGCAACCCTGTTGGCCAGGGTTGAGCTAGAGCATCCATGGCGGTACTTCCTGATGTGGAATCAAGGAGAAGAATCTTTGGCACTTGGTGTTCTGTGGAGTCGCAAATAGATCGCAGCACGGCGTCCCCCATCTCTTGAAAACCTGGGCTGCTACTGTGCGGTTTAGAGACCATTCGTGAGGAGAGAATTGTCCTGCTTAATTTGTCCGCCAATACATTTGACTTTCCGGGATGTGGGTCGCTACCAAGAAACGGTTGGTAGCTACAGCCCATTCCCACACTCTCATGGCCTCTCTGCAGAGGGATACGATCTGGTCCCTCCTTGTTTGTTCAGATACCAAACCACCGACATGTTGTCTGTGTGGATGGCGATGATACCCTGAGGAAGGAACTTGTGTAAGGCTTGTAGGATCAGTACAGCCCTCATCTCCAACACGTTGATGTGGAGAAGAGCTCGTCCGGAAGCCAGGAGCCCTGAACTAGCCTGCCCAGACAATGCCCCCACCCTATCTGGGAGGCATCTGTCGTCAGGGTAACCGCTGGAGGGGAGAACAAAGGGTTTGCCCTGATCTAGGTTGGATGTCTGAAGCCACCAGCGCAGGTCCCTTTGCATATTTCCGTAATCATGATGAGATGATTGAGTGGGAGATCTTGAAAGGTCCATTGAGTTGATAAGAGCCACTGAAGAATCCTCATGTGTAACCTTGCTAGAGGAACTAAAAGTACCGTGGCAGACATTGAGCCTAGAACCTGTAGGACCATCCTGGCTGGGGCTTTGGATCTCGAGATCAGAGCTTGCACTTGGCCCTGTAAGGTTCGGATCCTTTCGGCAGGAAGAAAGACACGATCAATCTTGAGTCTATCTCTGCTCCTATAAACTTTATGCGCTGAGAGGGCAGCAAGACAGACTTTGACCAATTGAATGTAATCCCCAGGGAAACACCCAGGGAGATGGTGGCTTTGAGGTTGTCCATAAGTAGATGCCTGGTGGTGGCAGTCAGGAGCCAGTCGTCGAGATAGGGAAACACTTGGAATCCAAGGCTCCTTAGGTGAGCCGTCACTACTGCCAAACACTTGGTGAACACCCTGGGGCTGTGGTGAGGCCAAAGGGCAGAGCACAAAATTGGTAATGACTGGCTCCCAGGCTGAAGCGCAGATACCTTCTGGACGCCTGATGTATCGGGTATGTGATAATAGGCGTCCTTGAGGTCTATGGAGCACATCCAAACATCCTTCTCCAACAACGGAGAATGGATTGCAACGTGACCATTGAATTTGGATTTCGTAGCGGATAGGTTCAGTCTGCTGAGATCCAATATTGGTCTCAGGTCCCCTGTCTTTTGGCACTAAAAGAACCTGGAGTAATTTCCTAATCCGATTTGGTCTGTGGGGACCGGTTGGATGACTCCTTTGTAGCAGCTTTGAAGCTTCTGCTACTATTTCCCTTTGACTGGGTGGTGGGTCCGGGATTTTCTTGGACGGAGGGTGAGTATTTGAATGGGATGATGTAACCTCCGGCAATTATCCGAAGCACCCATTTGTCCTGAGTGATTGACTCCCAGGCTTTTAGGTGCTTGGCAAAACGACACCCGACTGGCTCCGGAGCAGCACAGCCGGGCAATCCCTCATGTCGTGTGGGAGGCTGAAGAGCCACGAAAGGACTCGCGGTCTCCAGAATTGCGGGGCCCTCTGCCGCCTCTGGGACGGCGTCTCCCTGAAAAATTTCCCGCCCTCTGCCTCTGGGGGGAATCTTCCTGCTGTTGGGAGAAAAACTTACAGATTTCGGAACCACATTTTCCCCCTCCTTTGGCCTTGGGGTAAGGCGAAAGGGAGTGGAATAACGGCCCCCTACGGCAGATAACGTTTTCCCTCTTGCTCACAGCGGTAAGGGTGTCTTTCACCTTGGGTCCAAACAATGAGGACCCATCAAAGGGAGCGTCGGCGAAGGAAGACTTGAAGGCCTCCATGAAACTGACACAGCGGAGCCAGGCCTGTCTACGAGTACGCCTGTGCCTGCCTCTACCGCCCTTCGGCCGCATAAGATATGAGCCTCATGGACGAGTTAGCAATTGGCGTCAGGATAGCCAACTGAGAGCTAACGGATTGGGCTAGCTGCTCAGGTAGGTTACCCGAGAGGAGTCTGACAACTCCTTGACCAGATCCCTCTGAAGCCTAGTAAAATGTGCCAAATAATTCAGAGACCTTAAGGTAAAGGCCGCTGAAGTCAGGGTGCGCTTCCATTACCTATCCATACTCCTAGACTCCTTATTAGGAGGATGGATGGGCGTTGAAGCCTCTGCCACGTCCTGCTGTGTAGCAGATGCCACCACCATGGCATCTACAGCCACGCCCATGGTAAGGAACTCTTCTCGGGGAGCAGATAAGAATTTGTTTGGACGAGAAGGACTGGTTCCACAGTATCCGGTGTTCCCACGCCCTTGACAAACTAAATCCAGAAGCTCGTCAAGGCGGAGACACCCAGGAGGCGGAGGGCTGAGCCCCAAAGGCCTTGAGGAGCACTGATTCGTCCGCAGAGGGGTTTGGACATCCAGCCTCGTTGTTTAAGGATCTCCAAGATGTCTGCAAGGAGACATCATCCGAGGGCGACTTAGGGACCCCTCTGCATCATCCATATCCGTGTCCGATGTGATAGACTCGGGGAGTCCACGTGCTTCCTCTTGCACGATCTCTTCCTTGGGGGTTCCTCTGGAGAGGACTCAAAAACCCTCAGGAGGGGGAACCCCACTGGGGTAACCTCAGGCCTCGGGGCTCCACTGGCCATAGACAGGGGACTACCAAGGATCCAGTCTCCACGCCCAGGAAGGTGCTGGTAAACCGGAGAGATGGCGAAGGATTTGGCCAAGGCACTCCTCATGGCCCTGAAAGCGGACCTCCAGAATCCTGGGGCGCCCAGTCTCCGGGCCATGATAGTAGACGGAAGTCCCAGTCAGCACCGAGAGGGAGGCTGGAACCGAGCATCGGTCCCGAAACATCACCCTCGGGTCCAGCCAAGAAGTCCGCGTACCAAACTCGGACCCGAGGGCCCGGGTTGGAGTAAGGGTCGGAGCCGACCCTGAGATCTCCACCGGCTCCAAGAGCACCTGCTCCAGCCGGAGCCAAGCAGTCGGAGGAGGAATAGCAATGGGATGGGTCATGGCCATCGGCTCCGAAGCCAACTGGGTCGGAGCCGAAACAATTTTTTGGAAGACTGGGGACTGGAAAAGTCTTTGGAGCACCCTGTCTATATCAGAATCCGACATTCTCGAAGACCGAGAGAAACAGAACGGGTTCGAGAAGACCTCTCCTCGGCCCCAATGGACTAGGGGACCCGGCTCGAGGCGACTTCGATGAGAATCGGTGCCGAGGAAACACACACCAGATTCCATCGGTGCGAGGTAGACCGAGGAGGAGGAGTCTGAGCGGGCGACCCTTGTCGGCTCCGAGCAGTGGAGCCGGCGAAGGTGACCCGCCTCGATGCCCCAGCCATCGGCTCCGAAGTCCGAGGAGTCGATGCTGGAGGCATCGAGGCAGACCGTTCGACCTCGGCTCAAGTCTTTGGAGCCGAAGGAGAGGCCTGCCTAGGTCTCTTGGCAGTCGGGTCCGAGCGGACTGGTCGGAGCCAAGCCCTTTTCTTTTTGGCAGGAGTAGGAGCGGAAGACAAGGCTTCTTCAAAAGAGGGTTTAATCAACCCTTTAAGAATTAATTTATTTTTCCTCTCCTGGAGGACCCTAGAGGAAAAAGCGTGACACACGCTGCATGACTCCTGCAAGTGCTTAGCCCCTAAACAGTAAACACAAAGTAGATGGTCATCAGTAACAGACATCTTGAAAGCACATTTAGTACATTTTTTTAAAGCCGAAGGCCTAGGGCTTGAGACATAATGCTAACAATTCCTGACAGGAAATTTAATCACTGTAGAATCGGTGAGACAAAAAAGCGAGAGGCTTACAGACACTGTGTAAAACACAACCTTAAGTGTAAAACCGGGAACTTGAACACTAAAGTTCAGTTAGAGAGTTTGACCAAAAGGCCCTGGATTAAAGTGGGCCAAAACAAACTCTACACACTCACACACAATAAATTTCAGTCTCAATCAAACACAATATCAATAGCAATCGCAATAGCAATAGCAATAGCAATAGCCGTTAAAACGGCTTTTGTTTTGAAATTTAAGCACAAAAACTGAATGAAAAAGTAGTTAATAAAGCTACTCAGCCCAGCCAGCTCGAGACCACGTCCTTGCAGTTAAGCGGCAAACGAGATCTGGGGGACTGTTGGTGGTGCATCCTGGGATATAGTAAGCTCAGCCAATAAGAGACTTCGCTCTTTGGCATAAGCGTGCCGAGTCGGAGCCGAGGGATCGGCTCCGAACCCATCATTCGGAATGTAGGCGAGATAGGATCACATAACATCACATGCATTAAGTTTTATCTGCTAACAATATTCTTTCCAATCAAGCTCATCTTCTGCATCAAATCAAAACTCATAATCATATACCTGATCAATTATTGAAAGATCAATTATTGAAAATGTAAACATCATTTTGTTTTTTGCTTCTAAATGCTTTTGCTTTACATGTTTTGCTAGGCCATTACTTATATCCACTTTTTCAATAGCTCTAACATGCTGCTTTAAACAGTATGGATCCCTTCCTACTAGC
>NC_056729.1:1705281386-1705329227 GCF_019279795.1 Protopterus annectens | reverse complement strand
TGTGCTCGTTTCCCACCTTTCCTGTAACTAGTCTAGTCCAGATACAGATTTGCTGTATCCAGGACTGTTTGTAAGCTTCTGAGCCCCCCAATCCTTTCTGTGCTGGAGGGAAGCCTTCTAGCTTATCAGTGGGAGTGGTAAGCACTAGGTAGCCTATCTACCACAAGAGTGGTTTCTGATCCAGAAATTGTAGTTTATTGGCCGATTGGCAGTTTTTCCATCTCTTTCAACTTACTGGTTTAAAAGCCTGCGTTTGCGCTCATTTCCCATCTTTCCTGTAACTAGTCTAGTCCAGATACAGATATGCTATATCCATGACTATCTGAAAGCTTCTGAGCCCCCCAAGCCTTTCTGTGTTGAAGGGAAGCCTTCTAGCTTATCAGTGGGAGTGGTAAGCACTAGATAGCCTATCTACTACAAGAGTGATTTCTGGCCCAGAAATTGTAGTTTATTGGGCGTTTGGGCAGTTTTACATCTCTTTCAACCTTCTGGTTTACAAGCCTGTGTTTGCGCTTGGTTCCCACCTTTCCTGTAATTAGTCTAGTCTAGATACAGATTTGCTGCATCCAGGACTGCATGTAAGCTTCTGAGCCCCCCAAGCCTTTCTGTTTTGGAGGGAAGCCTTCTAGCTTATCAGTGGGAGTGGTAAGCACTAGGTAGCCTATTTACCACAAGATCCAAGTACAGATTCTTAGTTTTAGCAATTGAATTTGCTTATTCGTGCTCAGCACTTGTTCAGAATTTGTTGTTAGCACTAAATAAGCTATAAATTACTACAGCACTCAACCTTCCTCTTTATCTAGAGGAAAACAATTTTTGTACTTACCTTCCTCACTTGCTTAGAGAAAAACAGCTCTTATACTCACTTTCCTCACTTGTTTAGAGGAAAGTAGTTTTTTTTATTCAGGCATGTCCAAGGGTCAGCTCCCAGTGTTCTATCCTGTCTATCTGATGAATCTGGGCATCTTGGGGCAATGTAGCAATTTCCTCATGTACACAGACAACCCTCTCCTCCTACCACCCAACACCACAACCTGTGAGAGATGCACTTATCTAGCCAAACTGGAGGTAAAGCTCTCTCCAACCAAGACTGAACTTGACAGTCAAGAGGAGAAGGTAAATACTTGCACCACACCACACATCACATAGTCCCACTAAGCCTACACCATGGAAATTCACATACAGAAACACAAACATTCACAGAGGCTCTCAAAAATAATCTGCTCAAGCAACAGAGACCTCCAAAGCAGAAATGCAAGCAACCTCCACCCCCCAACACATCCTAAATGACACATAGCCCACAGACTCAGTGTGCCACTCAACCACAGCCCATAAACAAGACAATGTACCCAACACACTAGTCATAGGTGATGCTATACTCAGGCACACTGATGTCCCACTCACCAGGTTAAACAAGGAGAAGGTTACTGTCAGCTGCCTGTCGGGTGCCAGGATCCGCCACATAACCCACGCACTCAGGTCACTCCACAATAAGTACAAATATGACTCTGTCATTGTCCATGTTGGTGTGAATGACCTGAGACATACCTCCCTGGACTACATGAAAAGAGACATGGAAGAGCTCTCCGATCTTGTAGTCCAGGCAGGTATGATCCTAGCCCTGAGTAACAACCCGCCATTGCCCAGAATAACACCGCAGTACAAGGACAAAATGACTGACTTCAACAATTGGCTAAGCTTCTGGTGTCATTCTAAGGGGATCCAGTATCTGTCTGCCTGGGACGACACGGTCGAAAGACCACAATGCTTTGCCAGAGATGGCCTGCACCTGGCACCCTGGGATTCCAGATACTGAATAAGGCTCTTGCTGCCCCTTTAGTGCCTTTTTTAGGCAAGGTTCAAATGACAAATTCACCACCGTAACAGGAACAGGCAAGCAAAATCTGAGGTTAATACTACTCAATGCTAGAAGTCAAAATCTCAAAAAGCACTCCTTGAAGGCACTCATTAAAATGGAGGACATTGATATCTGTGCAGTGACTGAGACCTGGTGCAAGGCTCCAGAGAGCACCTCTGCATTACCAGGCTATAACTCATACCACACTTTTCGGCCACCTAACCTGGACCGGAACACCAAAGGCGGAGGTGTGTCCATATTCATTAAGGATATCCACACCTCCAAGCTAGTTGCTCAGCATTATGCATCAGAGGTTATCCAAGTGCAACTAACTCTGGGTAAAACTACAATCCAAATTGTAGCTTGCTACAGATCCCCCACCATGCCCAAGATTCACACTCCTCTTTTCTTGATATATTGGAAAATATTAGGGTTTAACCAAACACCCTAATAATGGACGATTTCAACTACCCCACCATTAACTGGGAAAACTACTCATGTACCGACTCCTTCGCTCAACGCTTTTTGGAATTCATAAATTCCAATGCCCTGGATCAACATATCCACACCCCCACTAGGGGTAACAATATCCTAGACCTAGTCATTACCAACATGAGCGACCGATGTTCCACACCTGAAGTCAACTCCTCGTTGGTCAGATCCGATCATTAGCTAATCACCCAAGATATCCACATCCTACCCCCATCCCCCATTAAGGAAATCTCTGTAAAAAATTTCTCCAAAGCCAACTTCATGCTTCTTAAAACAGAAGTGGTGAACTTCATAACACCCATGCAGATGGACAATACAGTTACGACTACTGAATCCTACATAGATGCACTCTATAAGCACTTACACAAGTGCATGGATTGTGCTATCCCAAACAGATCCAAGACGCTATCCTCCAAAAAAGGAAGCCAATCTGGTGGTCCCCTGCCATAACAAAACTCTACAACAGAAGGAAGAAACTGTTGTAAAAGAGAGTAAAATCCCATGAGTGGAGGAATTCCCTGGTCAGCTTCAGTAAGAAGCTGAGATTCCTTATAAGATCCTCCAAAGCTAGCTACGAAAACAAAATTATCACTGTTTCTAGGGTCAACCACAAAGCATTCTACAGCTATGTCAAGAATCTCAATGGCAACATCCTGATCTCCTCTGAGTTGCAGCACAAAGGAATGAAAATTAAAGAACCAACTGATATTGCCAACGTCCTGGCAGATAGGTTCAGTGCTAACTTTATCCACCTCTCACCCCCTAATGGGCCCATAACTATACAGGAAGAATGCAGAGTCCCTGTAATCACAACTACGCAGATAAAAGCTGCACTCTCTAAAGCCAAAAACACAGCATCCATGGGACTGGACAACATCCCAGGCTGTGTTTTACACTAACTTCAGAACAAACTGGCTCACCACCTCACCACCATGTTCAATCATGGTCTCACATCAGGCTTTGTGCCCATTGAATAGCGCAAAGCAACAGTTATGCCACTCCGCAAAGGGGGAGTCACCACTGATCCCGGGAACTATCGCTCTATTAGCCTGACAAGCCTGGTCTATAAGGCCATGGAACGCATCATCATGGAACTCATAAACAAAGACATTGATAACCTACAAACTCTGGACCCCACCCAGTTCGGGTTTGTGAAAGGCAGATCATGCCTCCTGAACCTGATCGACTTCTTTGAGGCAGTCACCAAAGCTGTAGACGAGGGTAAGGTGGTTCACACAGCCTATCTTGACCTCACCAAGGCTTTCGACACCATCCCCCATTCTGGAATTATAGATAAACTCACTAAACTAGGTATAAATCGCTACGTTACAAGATGGGTTGTCGATTGGCTCACTGACAGAACCCACACTGTAAAAGTTGCAGACTCCAAATCTAACTTCAAACCAGTGACAAGTGCAGTACCACAGGGTTCAGTCCTGGGACCTCTCCTGTTTGGTATCTATTTCTCTGAAGTACAGGCTAACACAGAAGGCCTTTGGCTAATGAAGTTCGCAGATGACTGCAAACTAGGAGCCATAGTTGAGTCCCCAAATGATGTGGACATCCTACAGA
The DNA here is from genome assembly GCF_019279795.1 of Protopterus annectens. NCBI lineage: Eukaryota > Metazoa > Chordata > Ceratodontiformes > Protopteridae > Protopterus > Protopterus annectens. The sequence continues at coordinate 1,705,325,305 of NC_056729.1, read as the reverse complement.
AGGGCCTCACTGAGACAGATGCCTGGTGTCAGAGCCATGGCCTCAAGCTCAATGCCAAAAAGTGCATTGTCATCCCCTTTGGTAAAAACTCTGTACCCATGAAATACCACATAGGTGGCAGTCTACTTAAAGCCGAATGTGTGATAAGAGACCTGGGGACCCAGGTGGACAGTAGTCTTTCCTTTGATAATCACATCACCACAGTAGTTAGAAAATCCTTCTACATGGCACACCTCATCACAAAAGGGTTCTCATCTAGGAAAAAAGAGGTCATTGTTCCCCTCTACTCGACATTCATTACACCCATTATAGAGTACAAAGCCCCTTTTGGAATGAACCTCACAAGACATCTGCAGCAGCTGGAAAGGCCACAGAAGTACCTCACAAAGAGGATTACTGGCCTCAAACAGATGCCCTACACTGACCGTCTCAAAAAACTCCAGCTTTACTCCATAGCATATCACCTACTCTGAGGTGACCTCTGCCTAACATATAAAGCTATGTCAAACTCAGAGCTGTTGGACATGCTACACCTAAAGATATCCCAATCTATCCGAGCGACACGGTCTAGGGACCTAAACCTTGTCACCACAATAAACAGGATATGCTGGAGGGATAGACTCCTGTCCCAGAGACTTCCCATACTCTGGAACAAGCTACCCATCTATGTCAAGCAAAGTTCCTCATTAGCACTCTTCAAGAAAAATCTTGATAAGTGGATGGGAAATAGGAAATACACCCCGGGGATCACTTCTGTGGCTCTGCTCGACAGGGGCACAAGAAAATAACTTCTTTGGGTGGCGTAAGCCAGGGAACCTTGTTGGCTAGGCTTACTTAGGCCCTTGGGCTGATGGCCTAGTAACTACCTATGAACCTATATCTCTTGACATTCCCTGACTGCTGGTATAAATTTGCTTCTCGTCTGCCTGGTGTACATTGAATAATCATTTTTCACAAACACTGCTGTCTCCAATTTTTTAATAATCTTCCCTTATGCCAAAGTTTTGTCAGGATCAGCTCTTATGTGCTGGCATGATTGCATCTTTACTAATACAAGACAGGTATTGGTTGCTTTCTTATGGCCAGGTTTGAAACATATACTCAATGTGCTCTTTCACTTAATAAATTGAGCAGTGTCAGTGATACAACAGGTAGCACACTCGCCTTTGGTATAGAAAGCTGTGTGCTTTACTCTCACACCAGTGTCGATTGGTAGTTAATTGGTACTAATATAAGAGTCGGTGATATAGCAAATGAAACAGATCATATTGAGTTAAGATGGATTCTTGACCTGAGGGCTACTGTATACCCGAGTCTGAATAATGCTGTCTTTAAAACCTGCTCTGAAGAGGAGAGAATTGCATCATTAATAGTACCATGTGACTTGATATCTTTTAATTGTATTGCTGGTTATCTCGAAACTCTCCTTAGCATGGAGAACAGCAATATCTGTGCAGTAACAGAAACCTGGTTCAAGGCTCCCGAGAGCACCCCAGCACTACCAGGTTATACCTCATACCATGCTTTTCGGCCCCAAAACTTGGACCGAACCACAAAAGGAGGGGGAGTATCAATATACGTCAAAGATACCCACACCTCCAGGTTGGTGGCACAGCACGAAGCATCAGAGACTATCCATGTGCAACTAACTGTGGGTAAAACTGCCTTCCAGTTTATAGCCTGCTACAGACCACCCTCCCAAACACAGGAACCCCACTCGGCCTTCCTGAGAATACTGGAAAATATGAAGGTCTCTCCAAACACCATTATATTGGGTGATGCTCCAACACCCTAGCCCAAAGGTTCCTAGAATTTATAAACTCAAATGCTATGGAACAACTTGTTACCACTCCCACAAGAGGGGAAAACATACTGGACCTGATCATCACCAACATGGGGACACTATGCTCCAGATCAGAAGTGTATCCCTCACTGGTAAGATCAGACCATAAACTAATCTCACTGGATATTCACATCCCGACCCCACCCCCTGCCCAGAAAACCACAGTGAAAAACTTCTCTAAAGCAAATTTCACACGCCTCAAAACCGGTTAAATCCTTCAAAGCCCGGGCCTGTAGAAAATACGGCCCAGACTGCAGAATCCTTTATAAACGCATTCTATGAACACCTTCAGGAATGCATGGATCATGCAATCCCAAATAAAACCAAGACCCAATCCTCCAAAGGCAGGCGTCCTGTCTGGTGGACCCCAGCCATAAACAAACTATACAATAGAAGGAGGAAGCTACTACATGATAGAGCAAAATCCCAAAAAGGTAAGGCATCTCTGATCAGTATTAGCAAAAAACTATGGGCACTCATAAAATCGTCTAAGGCCAGCTTCGAGAGAAAAATTGCACAGGACACTAAGGATAATCACAAGGCTTTCTTTAGTTATGTTAGGAACCTGGGTGGGAATTCCCAGATATGCTCAGAATTAGTCCAAAATGACAAAAAATACACCAAGCCCACAGACATTGCCAACATCCAAGCTGACAGGTTCAGTGCAAACTTCTCCCCCCCCCTCCCCACCAAAAGGGCAAATATCTGTCCCAACAGAGTGCTGCCCCCCTGACATCTCAGATGCTCAGGTAAGAGCCGCCCTCTCCAAAGCAAAAAACACAGCATCAATGGGACCAGATGGTGTCCCGGGCTGCGTCCTACATGAACTCCAAGAAGAGCTGAACCCAAACATAAAACTACTGTTCAATCTTAGCCTGACTGCAGGATATGTACCCAAAGAGTGGCGTACAGCAACAGTGGTCCCTCTCCACAAAGGTGGTGCCTCAACGGATCCTGTAAACTATCGCCCCATAAGCCTGACTAGCTTGGTCTGCAAAGCTATGGAAAGGATCATCATGGACCTCATAAATAAAGATATTGGGGACCTACAGACATTGGATCCTACCCAGTTTGGCTTTGTTAAGGGCAGATCCTGCCTATTAAACCTGGTCGATTTCTTTGAAACAGTCACCAAGGCCATTGACGAGGACACAGCCTACCTGGACCTCGTAAAAGCCTTCGATACAATACCCCACTCGGGCATTATAGATAATCTCACCAGCTTAAATATAAACCCCTATGTCACTAGATGGGTTGCAAACTGGCTCAAGGACAGAACCCACATGGTTAGAATTGCTGGAGCCATGTCAGACTCCAAACCAGTTACAAGTGGCGTCCCACAAGGCTCAGTCCTGGGACCTCTCTTGTTCGGTATATATTTCTCGGCGGTGCAGGCCAACACGGAAGGACTGTGGCTGACCAAGTTCGCAGATGACTGCAAACTGGGCGCCATAATCAACTCTCCAGCCGACACAAGCATCCTCCAAAAGGGCCTCATAGAAACAGACAACTGGTGCCAGAGCCATGGCCTCAAGCTAAACGTCAAAAAGTGTATAGTCATCCCCTTTGGCAAAAACAAAGTGCCCACAAATTACCACATAGGTGGTAAGCCATTAAGTACAGAAGAAGTCATTAGGGACCTGGGGACCCAAGTTGATAGCAATCTCTCATTTGACAACCACGTGGCCAAAGTGGTTAGAAAAACATTTTATATAGTCCACCTAATCATGAAGGGATTCACATCTAGATCAAGGGAGGTCATCGTGCCTCTTTACTCATCCCTCATCAGGTCCATAATTGAGTACAATGCCCCTTTTGTGATGTACCTTACCAGACACCTGCAGCAACTGGAAAGACCCCAAAAGTACCTCACCAAGAGGATCAAAGGGCTCAAACAGATGCCATATGCTGCCCGGTTAAAGAAACTCCAGCTCTACTCAGTGGCATACCGCCTGCTCAGAGGCGATCTGTGCCTGACGTATAAAGCCATGTCCAACCCGGAATTAATAGACATGCTGCACCTCAGAAAATCCAAATCCCATCGAGCTACGCTCGAGACTTGAACCTCAGCACTGAAATAAATAGGACATGCTGGAGGGACAGATTCATAACCCAGAGGCTCCCTTCACTCTGGAATAAAATCCCAGTCCAGGTTAGGCAGAGTCCCACATTGACTCTCTTCAAGACGAATCTTGATGAGTGGATGGGAGATCGTGAGTTTACCCGGCTATCACTTCTGTGTCACTGTTAGACAGAGGCACAGTATACTAACCTCAAAAAAAGGCATAGCAAAATTAATTTAAAAAGGGAGGCGAAAGCCAAACACACTCTGGCTAGGCTTATAAATGCCCTAGGGCAGATAGCATAGTATGAACCTATGAACCTATAAGGTTTTAAGTGCTCTATTATTTTTTTATGGTCTGAAGAAGCGGGTAAGCCACAAAAGCGCTCACCAATTTGTTTTGTGTGCGTTTGTTACTGTTATTAAAACTGTTTTTACTCAACTTCAGATTTTTGGATGTCCGTTTTGGGAATATTATTGTGTTTGGATTTAGTATGAGTTCCTACTGAGGTTTCGTTGTAACCTTAATCTGTTTTTTGGGCTACTGGAAGGAACCATGGCTGAAGGTGTGGATATTGAGCTTGAGTATAACCCTATAGATACAATGAATGGCTCTGAGAAGAGTGATTTTAAAACCACTAGGAACAATGCTACTAGAATGTTGGAGACAGCATCCATACTCAGGACAACTCACAATCCATTTATGGATATGTGTTTTATTTATTAATGGATATGTGTTTTAAAGTAAAAACTGTAGCTGAGACTACTGCTAACCAATCTTCAGTAAATGACTTTCATATGTCACTTGGTTTTGGAAGATAAACTCATTACATTTAAATGCCTGCAGTTGCAATGTTTTTTATTTTGAAGCAGCTTTGCATCATAAAATTGTACCCAGAGGCTTGCATGTTTTAAAAATGCCCTGATAAGTTGAGTTTTCCTGAGCTGCTAAAACGCTGGCATGAATTAAATTTGCAACTTAGTTTCAATTACATGCATCTACTGAATAAGTATTTTCATCCAGAGGAGGAATCCCTTGCCAGGGAAGTCAACGTAATGTTCGCTGAGCTGAGGAATACTCACAAAGGAGAAATATATATATATATATATATATATATATATATATAGCTCATGGAAAAACTACTCTGTAATATTTCAAAGGGATTCACTGGACTTTCAAAGAGGCTATGTTTTTTCATGGACCAGAGAGAACATACATGTGGGCGGATCTAACAGCCTAAGTCAACCCACAGGAACAACGCCTAGTCAGGGAGGGAGTTGCCAGAAGGAATAACATCACAGAAAAGATACTCGGCCCCAGGAAGTGGAAACATGGATGCACCAGCCTCAGGGAGTGCTCTAGCAGCCATGGAGCTTGTTTCTGATTAGTATCCCTGAACAACATGTAATGAATCAGTTGAGTAATGGAGAAGGTATTGTATTGCCTTCAACCAGCATGTTGAGTAGTTTTATTCCAGAGAATCAACAGGCTCTGGTTGTTAAACCATAAACTCGACATGTGGCTAAATGTAATGAAGCTTTGAAAAGTGTTTCTGCCCTCACCACATCTCAGACGCTGAACTCTTTTTTTTTTTTTTTTTTTTTTTTTTTTTTTTAGAGAAAAATTTGCCCATACAGCAGGAGAAACGGAAGGGACATTCGCAGAGTCAGCAACGCAGGCTCAGGACAGGGTCGGACAGTTCAGTGAACTGGAGGAAACCAGACAGAAGAGGATGGCAGCAGGTGATCTAGTTTTTAATTTATCATCATTCGAACTTACTAAAGAATAGGTTGCTGAACTGAATAAAGGACTTTCCTTTATTCCTGCAGTTAAAACAGACTTAGTGGATGTCTTTTTGGACTTAAAGCTGTTTGCTAGAAATGTAATGTTAAATGCGATATTTTCAGACAAAGTTCAGTCACATGACTTTTTAAAGAAACCAAGTGGTTTTACTCCTAAATTTAAACCAGCCATAGAGGCTTTTTTGAATGTATGTGAGAATGACCTAAGGAATTGTTTAGCAAATAAGTGTATTGGTGCGACTTTTTAATTTGACCTCTAAAGAAATGGAAGTTTTGCATGATTTAACTAAGGCATAGCATTTTGGGTTGGGAAGGTGGCCTAATGGTTAAGGTGTTTGCCTTATAAACACAAGGTGCAGGGTTTGAGTCTCACAAGGGATAATTGGCTAAGCTTAAAATGGCTCGCAAGGGCAGTTAGCTTAGTACTAATCTATGAAGTCTATGAAGTAATGATTAGACCAGCTGACAAGGGTGGAGGATAGTGGTTCTACACAAAAGTAGTTACATTAAAAGATGTCTAGTATGCTAAATGATTAAGAGGTTTATATGAAGTTGCAAAGATTTCAAGTTGTTGGAATCATTAACAGAGTTGACTTTTATTTATATGATTTGCTGATGACGAATCAGATTGATTACTGTTTATATACCTACTTCACAGTCAACCATCCCAGAATAACCATTATTTATGGATTACAGAAAATGCATAAAGATGCTATCAACCCCCCTCTCCAACCTATAGTTTCGGGGGGAGGATGGCTGACTGAGCCCATCTCTATACATGTCGAAAAGCAACTTAGACTGGTTCTTGACACCATTACAGCTGTGTTGAAGGATACCAAGCAATTCCTACAATACCTATACCAATGGTCAATAAATCTGTATGATTTGAATGACATTTTGTTTGTAACATTAGATGTCAATTCACTTTTTACGGTCATTCCAAATGATGTAGGAACTAGGAATAGATATAGTGTAAGGCTTTTTTTGACGTCTGACAGAGTTTTTTCTAACTCTAAGGTAGAGTTATTGTGTACACTACTAGATCTAATACTAGAGAATAATGTTTTCATGTTTGAATCGGAATATTTTCTGCAAAAAAGTACAGTTTTGTACCTACCATAAATGTAGATGTTCGAAGATCCACATTGCTGCAGTCCTAACACTTGGGTAGTCCGCTGTCCCTCGGTCGGCCCGAATATCAGAGTATAAGGCTGACGTCGGTCAAGGTGCATTTGACTGACATCAGAACGTCAGGGTACAAATGCGCATGACCGACGTCATATCCTCAGTCTTTTCTTGCCCCAGATGTCAGAAGACCCTAAAAAGAAAGGTCAAAACCCATAGACAACAACTAAACAACCAACCAGCCTAACACCAAAAATATGTACAATATAGACCATATATACAATTATACAATTATACCTCAGATGGATAACCCAACCCACACAACCACCTCAAACTACAGAGGGGAAGGAGGGAGGGTAAATTGGACTGCAGCAATGTGGATCTTCGAACATCTACATTTATGGTAGGTACAAAACTGTACTATGTTCTTCATCTCACATTGCTGCAGTCCTAACACTTGGGTAGAATCCCAAAGCAGAGGTAAGGGAGGATGGCTAAACTATAATGAAGCAGGAGCTGCCAAAATGCCCTGCAACACAGCAGTGGCAAAACCAGCCCTGGATTTAGAGTACAGTGGAAGGTGGTAATGCCTAGAGAAGGTATGCACTGAACTCCAAGTGGCTGCCTCCAAAATATCCTTAGTAGCCACCCCTCAAAAAAGCTGTTGAAGTGGCAGTAGCCCTAGTGGAATGAGGCCTAATCCCAGCTGGAATCTCTTTGCCATGATGGGAATAACAGAAAGCAATGCAAAATCCAATCCACTTAGAAATAGTTTGTTTTGACACGGGCTTGCCCTGAGAGCACAAAGCAAAAGAAACTAATAACTGCTGAGATTGTCTGAACCCTTTAGTTCTGTCCAAATAATATCGCAACTGCCTGTGTACATCTAAAGTGTGCAAAATCTTTTCCCCTTTAGTTTGGGGATTTGCATAAAAAGTAGGCAAATGAATAGTTTGGTTTAAAGCCACACTAGAAACCACTTTAGGCATAAAGGAAGGATTAGTACGTAAAGATACCCTATCCTTATGGAAAATTAAGAAAGGCTCAAATGCCATAAGGGCCTGCAATTCAGAAACCCTTCTTGCAGAGGTAATGGCCAACAAAAAGCAGTCTTCCATGACAAATATTTCAACTCAGCAGTAGCTGCAGGCTCAAAGGTTGTAGAGTGAGTTTCTCCAACACAAAATTGAGATCCCAAGCAGGAGTAGGAGCCCTCGTGGGGGTCTTATATTCTTTGCCCCTCTAAGAAATTGCTTGAACAAAGGATGAGAAAACAATGGTGGGTCACAGTCGTAGTGAGCTGAAATTGCTGCAGCATGAATCTTAATAGAAGAGAAGGACAAACCTTTGTCCAATAACTCAGTAAGATATTGAAGAGCCACACTTAAATCAGGCTCAGAAACATCCAAATCCTTAGCTGCACTCCAAAATAAAAATCTCTTCCATTTATCTGCGTACACTTTCCTTGTACTAGGCCTTCTAGCTTCCAAAATCACATTCAAAACTTGTTGTGGAAGTTGAGACCCTCTATGGTTTAAAACAGAATATGCCATGCTGTTAGGTGAAGAGAGTGAAGTTTGACATTGAGCAAATGACTGTCCTCCTGGGACAACAGATGTGGAATCAAAGGCAAAGGCCATGGAGGCTTCTGTACTAGACTTCTCAGTAATGGGTACCAGTGCTGTCGAGGCCAATCTGGAGCTATCAAAATCATCCTTGGCTTGTCCTGTCTGACCTTTAGAAGTACCTTTGGGAGGAGAGGCAGAGGTGGAAAGGCAAACACATGAAGATTTTTCCAAGTGAAAGAAAGAGCATCCACTTTCCAAGCTGTGGGATGAAACCACTTTGTGCAAAACTTTGGCAGCTGGTGGTTTAGTGGAGAAGCGAACAGATCTATGTCTGGAGTTCCCCAGGACACTGTCAATTTCTGAAATACATGAAGATCCAGTTTCCACTCGTGGGGATCCATGATTTGTCTGCTTAACACATCTGCTAAGGAGTTCTGTGCTCGGCAGAAACCTTGCCTGAAGACTTAGTTGTAAACTGAGAGCAGTCTCCCACAAAATCATTGCTTGCCTGCATAGAGGATAAGAATGTGTTCCCCTTGCTTGTTGATGTACCACATGACAGTTGTGTTGTCTGTTAGAATCAACACCTGCCCTGGAAGAAGTAAATCCTTGAAAGCTATTAATGCAAACTGGACTGCTAACATCTCCTTCAAATTGATATGTAGATGCTGTAGTCTGACAGGCCACTTGTCTTGTATCCACTTTCCGTTTAGATGAGCTCCCCAAGCTTTGTCTGAGGCATCTGTCGTTAAAATTTGACTTGCCTCTGGCGGGTCACAGAGAGTCCCTTGTTTAGGTGACATTCCTGAGCCCACCACAAAAATTCCTTTTGAATGCAAGGTATTATTTGAATGACAGTGTCCAGATGCTGGCAGTGCTGTGTCCATACATTTTGAGATACCATTGCAACTTCCTCATATGCAGTTTGGCATTGGGAAGCACCAGAATACAAGATGCCATGAACCCTAAGGCTTGAAGGACTGTCCTTGCAGTCAGCCGGACTGAAGAGATAGATGATGGAAGTAAAGGGAAAGATTCTTTTGTTTGTCCGGGGTTAGAAAGGCCATCTGGGATGCTGTATTCAGTCTTACACCCAGAAAGCACATGTCTTGAGAGGGTACTAGACTGGACTTTATTTCGTTCACAGAATACCCCAGGCATCTTAGCACTGCTATCACATATTCCAAATGGCGAAGAAGCTCGTCCTTCCTTGAGCCAGAATCAGGCAATCGTCCAAATAAGGATAGATTTGTATTCCTTTTAGCCTGAAGAAAGCTATCACTGGAGCCAGAACTTTCGTAAATACTCTGGGCAGTAGATAAGCCAAAGGGCAATGCAGAGAACTGATAGTGAGAAGTCCCAGTCCAGCAGATATTTCCTGCAATTTAGCCTGATAGGAACATGAAGGTAAGCCTCCTTGAGATCCAAAGTTACCATCCAGTGATCCTTGCCCAGTAGAGGTAAAAGCTGTTGTAACGTCAACATTTTGAACTTGAGAATGTCCAGATAAGTGTTGAGGATAGATAAATCCAAAATTGGTCTCCACGTGTTCCCCTTTTTTGGCACAAGGAACAGGCGAGAATAAAATCCTAGGCCCCTTTCTGGCATAGGAACCGGCTGTATGGCCCCTATTTGAAGTAACAGAGAAATTTGCTTGTGAGCCTCTATTCTTTGTTGAGGAGGAATGTCTGGCATGCCTTTGAAAGGAGGCAAGGTATGGAAATAAAACCTGTAACCGTGATGTATGATATCCAGTACCCATCTGTCTTGGGTAATTAAACTCCAATTTTCTTTGAAAAGTGCCAACCTTCCTCCCAAAGGTGCTGCCAGGCGAGAAGGTACTGGCAGCTGAAAAGGTAGGTCATTGGGTCTGTTTACGAAAGGACTGACCCCTGCCCTCACCCGAAGACTGTGCAGGAGAACTCCCTGTTCTAGGCCTGAAAGAGCCCTGACCTCTGCCCCTGCCACGTCTAGATCTACCCCTAGACTGGGAATCATAAGAAGGATACGTCCACCCTTTAGTAGGCCAATTTCTACTAAACTTTGGAGGCTGAACCTGCAAAAAATCTTTAACAGTCTGCATAGACTTAGCCTCGTCTTCCATTTTCTTTAAAACTGTCTCAACAGGAGAACCAAACAAGACATCAGATTGCAAAGGGGCATCCAAAATCCTAGTTTTAACATGGTCAGATAAATTTTGATCCCTCAGCCAGGCATGTCTGCGAAGAACTGACCCAGTGGCAGCCACCCTAGACGAGGCCTGAACAGCATCAAAACCACATTGCAAAGAATGCTTACCCACCTGTTCAGAAACATGCACTAAATCTTGTAACTCTTTACAATCAATACCTTCCGCCAGAGCATCAACCTTAGATTTCAACTGTGAAAGGAGATAATTTTGATATTTCAACATGTGAAACTGGCAATTCAAAGCTCTCATGGCTAGAGTGGAAGAAGTATAAACTTTCTTTCCCCACCTATCCAAGGCCCTGGCCTCTTTATCTGCGGAACTGGATTCTTGACAACAGAAGCCTTAACACCCTTAGGCCCCTGGCTAACAGTTTCTGGGTCTGCCCTAGGACTCTTAAAAGATACTTATGAGCTTCAGGCACCCTGTAATACCTATCTGGTTTAACAGGAGCAGGAGGCAAAGAATCAGGATTAAGAGAAGCCTCTGCAAACACATCTTCCACCACATTCAGAACAGGAGGTATAGCTAAAGGCCTATGCTGGGGTAAAACAAAATTCCCTAAGCCTTTTCCTGGAATCAGAGAAATCCTGACCTTCCCATTTAAAATGCTCTCTCATGGAGTGAAGGGTCTCTGAAAAGAAAAATCCTCAGGAGGAGAAGCAGAAGGAGTAGAATCATCCACATCAGAATCAGAATAATGAGAATACTCCTGCAAGTCTTCAGCTGAAGACTCAGACACATCCGAAGCCTGCTCATAATCCCCCAACACAGGTTCCATCCTAGGCCTCTTATCAGGAGGGGGCATAGAGCCTCTAATCAAAGTAATTAAATCTTCTGCCATTTTAAGCATGTGCTTCTTGGGCACTGAACCTGAAGAACTAGGAGTGACACCCACAGAAGCAAAACTAGACCTGCCTCTAGGAGAAGCCTTGGAAGCAGAAAGAGAGGGCCTAGACACCCTAGGAAGGGAGGGGAGTACAGTTACTTGAGAAGCCCCTACAGCCTGACCTGCCTCCTGGGAGGCCACATCCTGTAAAAACACAGTTTCTCCCTGGGACTCCAGAGGCCTCCGTCGAACCACCGGTTCCACTGGCCTCTAAAGAACCGGCGTCCGGTTGGACGACTCCTCTAACCTAGGTTTAACTGCCTTGTCCTTGCGCTTCTTTGAGGAAGCGGCCGGAGCATCCGGCGGCATTGTAATTGCACCGCTTCCCAAAGACCAACCTGGCACAATCCAACCTACGCTTTATAGTGCGTTTATTGAACCTAGCACAAAGCGACACCCAACAACGTCGTGCTCAGGTCCCAAACAAGGTATACACAAATTATGGTAATCCCTATGCGGTATCTGTTTCCCACAAGAAATACAGTTATTCACTTTTCTGACATCCGGTAAACCACTGAGGCAAGAAAAACAAAATATTCCCCAGCGGGTACTTAACCAACTCTGACTTGGTCTGAAACTCCGAATTCGAAAAATTTCAGAACGCCAGCGGCACTTGCAACACTGCTTCTGCATCGGACCATGCGGCAAAAAAGACTGAGGATATGACGTTGGTCATGCGCATTTGTACCCTGACGTTCTGATGTCAGTCAAATGCGCCTTGACCGACGTCAGCCTTATACTCTGATATTCGGGCCGACCGAGGGACAGCGGACTACCCAAGTGTTAGGACTGCAGCAATGTGAGATGAAGAACATCTGGGGATTGCAATGGGCACGGCATGTGCCAACTCATATGCCAATATTGTCTTGGCATACTGGGAAAAGCAGTCAGTCTTTACAGATATAAGGTTTAGTTCACATGTGAAATTTTACAAACGATTTGTGGACGATGTCTTTTTTGTTTGGCAAGGACCAACTAATCTACTATTGGAGTTTGTAGATTATCTACAAAATAAAACTGCCTTTCTTTCATTTACTATGCATTACTCTGCTGAGGATACAGACTTTCTTGACACTGTAGTTAAGAAGGATGAGCTAGGCAGCAACTGCACTAGTATGTACAGGAAACCCTTTAGGAAGAACAACATCCTACATAACACTAGCATGCACCCTAGGCACATTCCAAGGAATGTGGTTAAAAAACAAGTGCTCAGAGTAATGAGACTGCACACAAATGAAACTAAACTAGAATAATCTCTGGATACTTTACATATAGAATTGTTAGAGCATGGCTACAAAATAGGGGTCATTGAAAGGGCTATTAATGACATCAGATCTGCCACTGGGAATGAGATTAGACCCTATTTCTCTGACCCCCTGGACCAATGAGCTAAGGATAAACATTTACCTGAAGGTAATGCGAGTAGGGTAACTTTAACGTATTCAAGTAACATTAACGTCATTTGTGATGTGGTGAAAAAGCACTGGTCAATACTTATGACAGACCCAAGTGTCAGTAATGTGGTTGGACCCCATCCACGATTCTCTTCTAAAGACAATAAAACCCTGAAACAATGTCTATGTTATAGACAAAACTATATAGACAGGGTACATTCTGAAAGGAGAGGTACGTACGCATGTAGACTGTGTAGTGGCTCTAGGCATGTGTGGACGGTTGCTTCTGTTACACATCCAAGAACTATGAGAAAGCTTGAGTTTAGTGTTTATGCTGACTGCACAGATAAGAACATAGTTTAATGGGCACAGTACATTGTATGTGAAGAGTTCTATATTGGGAAAACCAACTGAACATTGAAAGAAAGAGTACTTGAGCATAATAATGATAAATGCAATAGGAAACAAAAGTAATGCGTTAGCCAAACGTGATGGAAACTGATGATACCCATCGATTTAAGTTTCTGGTTCTGCTTAAAGTTGGTACTACTATAAGAGGAGGTGATATAGAAAATTAAACAGAATATATTGAGTTAAGATGGATTCTTTACCGGAGGGCTACTTAATAATGCTGTGTCTTTAAACCCTGCTCTGAAGTGGAGAGGATTGCAACACTAATTAAGGTTTTAAGTGCTCTATTATTTTTTATGGTCTGAAGAGTGGATAAGCCCCGAAAGCGCTCACCAGTTTGTTTTGTGTACGTTTATTACTGTTATTAAAACTGTTTTTACTCAACTTCAGCCTTTTGGACGTCTGATTTTTGGAATATTATTGTGTTTGGACTTAGTCTGGGTTCCTACTGAGCTTTCCTTAAAACCATATACTCAATGTGCTCTTTCAGTTAACAAGTGATGCAACAGGTAGCACACTCGCCTCTGTTATAGAAAGCTGTGTGCTTTACTCCCACACCAGTGTCGATTACTGACACTGCAGTGCAGCATAAGGGGGCTGCTGCACTCCTGAATATGTCATCCTTTAGATGAGATGTTACACCAAGGCCCCATCTGTTCGAGTTGGTGGTAGCTTAGGTGGATGTAAAAGATCCCACGCCACCAATCAAAAAGTAGAGGGAAATTCCCTGATGCCCTGGCCAAATTTTCCCTGATATAAATAGCATCTTGGGTCTCCCATGAAAAGAGGCTACTAGCCTAGGGGGACTAACCCAGTCAAAGGGTAAATAAAATAAAAATAATAAAATTAAATTCTGCTGTGGAATACTAGTCCAGTTGCTTATTTGAACTTTCATAAAATTAATACAGTCTGTTCCTTCCAGCTTCTCTGATACAGCAGATAATCTCAGGTTTTCTCTGCATGCTGTGTCTTCTAACGCTACCATTTTTTTTGAAACAGCTTTTCTTGAGAAATCTTACACACAGCCAGTCTTTTTTCATTTTATCTCTGATTTGTTGCTGTTTTGTCACTTCAACTGAATAGCTAGTTAACGCTTATTCTTTTTTTTCCAGACTTTTATTATTTGAGTTGATATATTCTTTCAGTGTTTCATTTATTTTAATTGGCTCTGAGTACATTTGATTTATTTTTTCCTCTAAATTACTGGAAGCCATCTCTTGTATCAAAGCTGAAGCTTGATCTGCTTTCTGATGAACAGCTGCAGGATTCTTCCGCAGTCAGTGTTTCCTCTTCACCTTTTCTAGTTGATTTTTTTTCAAGTTCTCCAAATTTCTTCTTTGCTGGCATCAAGGCAGTATACTTACTAGCCAGTACCTGAAATTGACTCAGGCTGGCAAAATTACTAGCTCTTATTTCTTAGTTTATTTTTCACACTGGGAGAGCTGAAATGAAGCTCTTGATTAGTGTGCAACCAGTTTGGAAGTCCAGGTGAAAAAGCCTTACAACCCTTAGCTACCGAAACAAGAAGCCCTTTCCCCACACTTGGTCTCTTACAGACTTCTGTGTGATCTATAAACAACCACCAAAGCGAAGAATTGCACAAAATACAACCAGCCAGTAAATCCAACACAAGTTTATTGTAGAAATCTCTGTCTCAGACAGAGACAGAGATTTCTACAATAAACCTGTGTTGGCTTTAATGGCTGGTTGTATCCTATGTGATCTATGCCTTGCATTCCGCACCATCAAAGACCCCGCCTAATGGATCTCATGTACCTTCATAGAACAAAGGGCTACTGGATGGGTATCCACAAGTTTATCCCCAGTCTTAGGTTCATAGGTTCATACTAGGCTATCTGCCCTAGGGCATTTATAAGCCTAGCCAGAATGTGTTTGGCTTTCGCCACCCATTTTAAATTAATTTTGCTATGCCTTTTTTTGTGGTTAGTATACTGTGGCTCTGTCTAACAGTGACACAGAAGTGATAGCCGGGGTAAACCTACGATCTCCCATCCACTCATCAAGATTCCTCTTGAAGAGAGTCAATGTGGGACACTGCCTAACCTGGACTGGGATTTTATTCCAGAGTGAAGGGAGCCTCTGGGTTATGAATCTGTCCCTCCAGCATGTCCTATTTATTTCAGTGCTGAGGTTCAAGTCTCTCGAGCGCGTAGCTCGATGAGATTTGGATTTTCTGAGGTGCAGCATGTCCAATAATTCCGGGTTGGACATGGTTTTATACGTCAGGCACAGATCGCCTCTGAGTAGGCGGTATGCCACCGAGTAGAGCTGGAGTTTCTTTAACTGGGCAGCATATGGCATCTGTTTGAGCCCTTTGATCCTCTTGGTGAGGTACTTTTGGGGTCTTTCCAGTTGCTGCAGGTGTCTGGTAAGGTACATCCCAAAAGGGGCATTGTACTTAATTATGGGCCTGATGAGGGATGAGTAAAGAGGCATGATGACCTCCCCTGATCTAGATGTGAATCCCTTCATGATTAGGTGGACTATATAAAATGTTTTTCTAACCACTTTGGCCACGTGGTTGTCAAATGAGAGATTGCTATCAACTTGGGTCCCCAGGTCCCTAATGACTTCTTCTGTACTTAATGGATTACCACCTATGTGGTAATTTGTGGGCACTTTGATTTTGCCAAGGGGATGACTATACACTTTTTGACGTTTAGCTTGAGGCCATGGCTCTGGCACCAGTTGTCTGTTTCTATGAGGCCCTTTTGGAGGATGCTTGTGTCGGCTGGAGAGTTGATTATGGTGCCCAGTTTGCAGTCATCTGCGAACTTGGTCAGCCACAGTCCTTCCGTGTTGGCCTGTACCGAGAAATATATACCGAACAAGAGAGGTCCCAGGACTGAGCCTTGTGGGATGCCACTTGTAATTGGTTTGGAGTCTGACATGGCTCCAGCAATTCTAACCATGTGGGTTCTGTCCTTGAGTCAGTTTGCAACCCATCTAGTGACATAGGGGTTTATATTTAAGCTGGTGATCTTATCTATAATGCCCAAGTGGGGTATTGTATCGAAGGCTTTTGCGAGGTCCAGGTAGGCTGTGTGGACCACCTTCCCCTCGTCAATGGCCTTGGTGACTGTTTCAAAGAAATCGACCAGGTTTAAGAGGCAGGATCTGCCCTTAACAAAGCCAAACTGGGTAGGATCCAGTGTCTGTAGGTCCCCAATATCTTTATTTATGAGGTCCATGATGATCCTTTCCATAGCTTTGCAGACCAAGCTAGTCAGGCTTATGGGGCGATAGTTTCCATTAAAAGCACTACACCCTCACAAACTCCCCTTGAGTACCTTGTTCCCCATTGGCCCTTTTTTTCAATTAGTACATATTTGTACTTGCCTTGGAGTGACCTGAGTGCTTGTGTTATTTGGTGGATCCTAGCGCCCGACAGGCAGCTCAACGTGACCTTCTCCTTGTTCAGCCTGGTGAGCGGGACATCAGTGTGCCTGATGATAGAGTCACCTATTACAAGTGTTTCAGGTGTGTTGTTTAGCCTTAAGGGCTGTGACTGTTCGGCACACTGGCTTTGTGAGCTATGTATTGCACGTGTTTTATTTTGGGGTAGCGGTTGCTTGGATGTCTGCTTTGGAGGTCTCTGCTGCTTAGGCAGATTTTTATTTAGAGCCTCCGAGTATGTTTTTGTGTGTTTATGTGTTTGGTTTGTTGTCGTGGTAGGTCTATGTGAGACTGGAATTGTAGTGTGTGTGGTTTCCTTCTCCTCCTGACTGGTTACGCCAGTACTGAGTTGAGAGAGCTTAGCCTCCATTTTGGCTATATGGTTGCATCTCTCACATGTGTTGGAATTTGTTGGGAGGAGGAGAGGGTTGTCTGTGTACATGAGGCAGTTGTAGCATTGCCTCAAGCTTCCCAGATTCACCAGCTGGACCGAAGAGGAAATTGACAACTGACCTTTGGACATGCTAGAATAGTATTGGGAATTCCTTTATAATTGAAAAAAAGGGCCAATGGGGAACAAGGTACTCAAGGGGAGTTTGTGAGGGTGTAGTGCTTTTAATTTTTTAGAGCTGACTTATATAATTGCTTTAGTGAGCATGTGCCAGGTAACTTAAATGCAATGTGTTACAGGTAACTTAAATGCAAAAATGACAAACAGTAACTTTCAAGTGAAACAAGGAAATAAGTACAGTAAGCAATGCAGATATCACTAGGGATCCACAGAAGTGCTAAAAGGCGGCGTTTTAGGTGGAATTAGCGTTTCAGGGAAATAAACAAACAACAAGCAAACAAACAAAGCTAGATTCAGCAGGCCTGGATCTAGTCTATGCTACAGCAAACAAGGTGTACCAATTTCAGTAAGAAACAGTTAGAATATGCAGGCACTATAAGCCTTTAACCAGAAGTTCCCTGCTCAGAAGGGCAGAGTCCAGCCTCTCCTCCCACAAGAGTGCAGACCGCAATCCTTCTTAACATAAAATAAATGGCCTGAAGCCCAAGTGCTTAAACCAGAACTAATACACTTTTAGAATAACAGACACTGAGCTCTCAATCAGCAGTTCCCAACTTTAGAAGGATGTAAGCTACGTGTCCTGCCACCACAGTGCAGGCCACAAACCTTCCTAATGTAAAACAACTGGTCTGAAGCCCAAGTGCTTAATCCAAAAGACTTAGAAATTATAGCTACACTTTAATCAAGTTACTACCAGCAGTAATAAATACAACTGAATACTTTAAAGAATGCCTGGATTAGTGTTCAAGTTATACAAACAAAGCTAGATTCAAGCAGGCCTGGATCTAGTCTATGCTACAGCAAACAAGGTGTACCAATTTCAGTAAGAAGTAGTTCAAATATGCAGGCACTATAAGCCTTTAACCAGAAATTCCCAGCTCAGAAGGCAGAGTCCAGCCTCTCCTCCCACAAGAGTGCAGAACACGAACTCTCTTAATGTAAAATAACTGGCCTCAAGCCCAAGTGCTTAAACCAGAATTAATACACTTTTAGAATAACAGACACTGAGCCCTCAATCAGCAGTTCCCAACTTAGAAGGATGTAAGCTACCTGTTCTGCCACTACAGTGCAGACCACAAACCTTCTTAATGTAAAACTGGTCTGAAGCCCAGGTGCTTAAACTAAATGGCTTAGAATGAGTTACACCAAGCAGTAATAAATACAATTGAGTACTTTTAAGATGACGCAAAAGCAAAATAAAGTAGGAAAAAACACAAATACAGTAAAAGCAGATTTTTTTTTTTTTTTTTTTTTTGTGGAAAGAGAGAAAGGAGTAGCAGAAACTAAGCTGATTGGCCTTCTCAAATGCTCTCCCTGTACTGGGTTGAATGAGGTAATGACACTAGACTGGGAGGAGGGTCCCAGATCAAATTTTGCCTGCCAAATGCAATGTACATCTTCAGAGTGGTATTTGATAAAAAGTACGCAAGTCCATAGGTAAGTACTACCCTAACTGCCGTTGTGGGCCATTTTAAGCTTAGTCAAATTTCCTTTTGATGCTTGAATTAACTTATCCCATATGGTGTTAAATTGGCCTTACTCATTCCATTGTCAATAACTATTTAATACCCTTAGTAACAATAACTGGAACCATGCCATAAATAACTTGAGGGGACTCGTGCATGGGATAAAGCATTTAGGAACAGCCTCTGTCCATTAGTTGCACACTGATCAGTCTGGGGTAGATTTTCTGTTTCCCATATATATATATCCAAGCAGTGCTTGAATATGAACAAGGATGAGCTTTATTTTACATGAATGGGAGTCTGTTATAGAGGAGCAGTTTCCTCTGCAAGATAAACCTGGCCCTCCAAACCTTTCTGCCGATGTTGTCAAAGAGGTTTAGAGTCATAAAATGACTATTTCTAATGTCATTTGACTTACTGATGTGCAGTAAATCCATCAGTAATGGGTTGGAGAATGCCAGACACAGGTCACCTCTTAGCAATCTGCAAGACAATGAGTATAGAGACACAGATTTGGTAGGACATATTGATTAGGCCTTGCAACCTTTCAGTAAGGATTCAGCAAAGAGTTTTCCAGGTGTTGCAATGTTGCATGTGTCTGGGCAGATACATACCAAAGGAAGCATTATACTCAATGACTGGCCCAATGTGAGCTAAAAGAGGGCAATGATATCCCTAGATCTAGACACAATCCCTTTGTTTATAAGCTGTGCAATATAGAAGGACTTCCTTTTCAACAATGGACACGTCACTCAAACTTTTAGAATGAGGAGAAGGAAAAGATGTGAAAGACTGAGGAAAAGAGGATCTAAAGATGGAATATCTTCCAGGCTAAAGGCCAACCCACACAAGCCCGCACTTCTATGCTATTGGCCAGTGTTCATTCCCTGGAAACAAGATGGACTACATAAGGGTAGAACTAACTACAAAAAGCAAAGTGAAAAACAGCAGTGTGCTCACGTTCACAGAGACATGGTTAAACGATATCAGTGATAGTGCGGTGCATGTGGAAAGGCTGACATTATATATTTATATACATACTTACACACACACACACATATATATATATATATATATATATATATATAGTACTGGTTCTTTTGACTGAATCACATAGCACTAAATCACTATGGACGGAATAAAATTAACAGACTCATTTGACTGAAATCACATTTGACTGATGACTGAATTAAAATTAAAAGGTCTACAGTGTCAGTATTGTGGAGTTTTATGTTTGAATGGAAGCAGTGACTATGTTTTTTTTTTTTTCCCTTCTCCACTGTTGCACAGTTAGTACATTTAAGTAAGAGGGTCTGTGGGACAAACATCTATGAAGTCATCACCTTCAATCTCCTGACAAAAATCTGCTTGACATCTACAAAAATGGCGTTCAAAGTCTATATTCACACTGTGTAGCAAAAGTCTAGAATATGATCCCTGCGCCAGTCAGAGCAATACAAAATTATTTATTTAAGCTGCACCTAAAATAATCCCTCTCGGACTCCTGGCTTTGTACCTGCTTCTCACCTGTATAAAAGTTTAGCTCCTTCTCCTCTAATACCTGTATACATGCTCTCTCTCTCTCTTTCTTCTTGGTTTCATTTCTCTTACTAGCAATTTTGCTTTTACTCATTTCTCCTGCCTCCCACATCTTCCCAATTATTACTTCAAACAAATACTTTTTCTCATTGTCCCCTCTCTTCCTTTTCCACCATCCACCATTTGAACCTTTCCACTCTGATGTTTTCTTTATGACTGAGTAATGAACTGTCGCACTTACAACATGCCAGCACGTTTCAGTGCTACATTATATTGTAGTTATCTTGTTTTAATTGTGGAATATAAGTATTATTTTACATCTCATATGTGCATTAAATAATTAATTAATTAATTAATTTAGGGCCGCGGTGGTGCAGCAGTTAGCGTTGTCACCTCACAGCAAGAGGTTCTCCCGTTCGATTCTCAGCTGGAGCGCCTTCTGTGTGGAGTTTGCATGTCCTCCCCGTGGTCAAGTGACGTTAAAGACATGCAGGTAGGTGCGTGCGTGAATGGGCGTGTCTTCTTTGAAGGTTGGGCGTCAGGCTGGCAACTCAACACCATAAAAATCCACTGCCAGTCATTAGCGGACGAGAGTTCCGCTGTGGTGACCCCTAATCGGGAAAAGCCAAAAGACTTTTTATTGGCATTTGTTTACCAGGAAAGTCCACTGGGTTAAGCAGAGCTCATTTTCAGTGAAGGCCCTGAAGAAAAGCTCCACAAGAAACACAGATACACAGTATATCACAAGGCACACATTTTGAATATATACAGCACAGGGGAAGAAAAAAACTCTAACAGTAGTACATTTAGAATATATACACACACAAACTAATTACAGTGTAGTACAACTATAGTTGACGTAGCATTTTGAGTGAATATAAAATGTTTATATACACACATTTGTTATACACAAACTAATTACAATGTAGTGAAACTATAGTTGGCATAGTTTAGGTGAATATAAAATGCTTACCACTCAGATAATGACTGAGATTTAGAGCTGGGAAAGACATTAAGAGGATATGGCAAGTGATGTTGCAGAAGTTGTAATATACAAGAGGAATGGAATATGAGAAGGAACATGTAAGAAGTTGTAAATGATAACTGTGGAGGTAAGAAGGGTGGGAGTAACAGAGATGGAGGTCAGGAGAGAAGGTCATTGGTAGTAATGGGTAAAGAGAGAGTGTGTGAAGAAATGTTAGTGTACTTGAAATAGATATATAGAAAAAAGAATTAGGGGAAAGGTAGGGAGGCACTAAGATCTAGGTAATGGCTGGCGGAGGCTTAGTGCAGTTACAGATCCATTTGGAGTAAAGGTGTGTGAGTAGGGCAGTTTTGTAGGAGGTGGTGTATTGCACTGTATGAATGGCTGGAGGAAGGCTGTTCCAGGTTTTAGCTAATACCCAGGAGTACAGTAGTTGACCAGCGGGTAGTTTAGGTTTCTGAATTTGGAGAAGGTACTGGTTTTCTGATCTTAGGGACCTATTGGGATTACAATGGGAGAATAAGAACTTTAGGCAGGGCAATCCTGTGGTTTAGTAAGTCATTTGTGTGCGGTAGTTAATTGGAAATAAGTAAGACAGTTGGTGAATTCAAGCCAATTTAATGTTTTTAAAGGTACGCAGTGGTGGGTGGAGTGGTGGTTGTTTGTTGCAAATTTGGCTAACTTGTTGTAGCATATTTCTAGTTTCGTTATGAGGGAGGATTGGAGGTTGGTTGGTAATGGGGCCCACAGACTACAGAAGGGAGTAGATAAGTGGATGTAAGTACTTGTTTTGTGGGGAGGGAAAGGAAATGTTTATGTCTGTAGAGTAGTTCCAGTTTTTTGTGAGTCTTGCTGATGTCTTTTTAAGTGTAGGTCAAATTTTGGTTTCTGTCAATTGTAACGCCTAACAGTTTGGTTTGGTAACTAATTCAATTTCTGTGTTGTTTAGACAGAATATGTGGAATTCAGATTTGTTAGTGGGAGAGTTTTTCTTTAGGGTGAATATTATGAGTTGGTTTTATTTGGGTTTAAATTCAGGTAGCTATTGTGGAGCCAAGTCTCTGCGGTGGTAAATGCAGATTGAGTAATTTGCAGTGGTTCAGTGGAGTTTTCAAGCAAAGCAGATTATAATAGAGTCATCTGTGTACTGAACAAGAGACCCTTGCTGAAATGATAGGTGGAGGTTGTTGATGAAAATATTAAATAGTAGGGATCCTAATATGGAGCCTTGGGGGACACCGGTGGGGTTATGAATATATGGAGATATAGAGTGGTGCCATTTTACAGCATGTTCCCCATCAGATAGGTAGCTTTTGAACCAGTTGAGAGATGGATTAGACAGTCCAATGTTAGAAATCCAGGAAAGGAGGAGATAGTATCAAAGGATTTAGATAAAGCCAGAAATAAAGTGGAGACAATCTTCCCTGAGTCACAGGCTTTGCTAACTAGGTCCATAAAGGATATTAGTGCAGTTGAAGTACTATGGTCAGGTCTGAAACTATGCTGCGTTTGAGAATGGATTTGATTTTTGAGAAGGAATTGTAGAAGTTGGATGTGTACACATTTTTCTAGGAGTTTGGAGATGGGGGAGAGAATAGCTATTGGGTGGAGTTGGAAATATCTGTTGAGGTACCCCATTTGTGGAGAGGTAGTATGTTTGATTGGTTTACTACTGAAATCCTGAAATAGATGCTGTCACATGATCATGTCATTAAAAATAAATACTGAAAATAAAAACATCGGACAGGTAACAGTAACAAAACTGGTAATATCGACCCGTCCCATTTCACAAAGTCGACATTAGTCGGCATACCTTACCTTCCCAGTTACTCCTAAGTAATGTTTTGCAGGGGGCCCCTGCAACCCCCAAACCCCTGCTAACGATTTATACAGACTCTGAGATCGCACTACAGTGACAAAATGGGTACATTTCTCAATCCCCACTGTACTGCAATGTCCAGATAGAACATCGGGTCTATATTAGAACACCGAACTTTCAAAATTTCGAGTGTTCTAATAACGAACCCTATTAATCGAAAACTTAAAACATCGAGAACAGCAAATTTTTTCCTAGGGAAAAAAATTCGCTGTACCAAAACACATACACACAACACAAGCACACCAAACAAACAGCAGTCCACACACCTACACCTAAACTTTAACACCTAACCCTACACTAAACTATACATACACCACTAACTATCCACTTACCTTAACCCAAACCCTAACCCTAAGGTCCGTCACTATCGCGCAGTCACCTCATCAGCGCCCTAAGCCTAACTCACCTACCCCGCCCTAACCCTCACGTCCACATAATCACACACTTACCTGACCAGCGCCCTAACTCATCTAACCTGCCCTAACCCTCACGTCCACACAATCGCACACTTACCTGAACCCGACCCATAACTTTCCACCACAGTGCTGAAAATACCAAAGTAACAGAAACGGACAACCAAATTCTTTCCCTAGGAAAAAATTTTGTTTTCGGTTTCTTCGATATTTTCAGTGTTCGCTGAAAATGAGTCGATATTAGAACACTCGAAATTTTGAACGTTCGGTGTTCTAATATAGACTCATAACATCGACCTCACATCATCAAATGCACACTAGCTTTCACTTTTGTGGAGCTCACCATTTTCGGTTCGACCTTCTGTGAACTGGAAATTAGTCTTTCGACAATTCCCAGTTTGAGTGAATGCCGTCCGACATTTCAATAGTAAACCGTTTGCTTTTATCCAGAGGTTGGGGACATAGGATTCTTGGATGGATCTATTTATGAGAATGCTAATGGGATAAGTAGTAGCATCTGTGGTGATTTTTAGGTACTCTGCAGGTATGCCATCTGCTGTGTTTGAGCTGGTCTTTAGTTTCAGAAGAAGTTTTTTTTACGGTTGTTGTAGGGACAGTAGAGAGTTTAAATTCTGGCAAGAAAGTGGATTTACCTAAGTTTGAATGGGTGGATGACAGAGTACGAGTACAGGGAGTAGTTTGGCCTAATGTGTCTATAGTAGAAAAAGGAAGCTGGGGCTGTGTATGCTGAGACAGTGGAGTATTACTTGGGAAGTTAGTTGTGGTGAGAGGTTGAGAGAATGTGGCTGTAATACTATCTGTATTGTGGAGAGGTAGTATGTTTGATTGGTTTACTACTGAAATCCTGAAATGGATGCTGTCACGTGATCATGTCATTAAAAATAAATACTGAAAATAAAAACATCGGACAGGCAACAGTAACGAAACTGGCAATGTCGACCCATCCCATTCCACAAAGTCGACATTAGTCGGCATACCTTGCCTTCCAATCTATGAAGTAGGAGTTGAAGATGCTTTCCATTTGACCCAATGGTTTGTATGGGCAGGGACAAGGACTACTTTTTGTGCCACGGTTTAGTAGAGTGCTAATGGAGGACCAGAATAGTTTTGGTTTGTTTTTCTTGAAGGTTCAAATAGTATTCTTTCTTGTCTTTGGTTACAAGTTTTTTTATCTGGTTACGAAGTTGCTTGTACTTTAATAAGTCTGAGTTGTTCTTGTGTTTATACCATAGCTTCCAGGTTTTGTCCCTAGTTATCATTATTTTCTTAGAAGATTTAGTTAACTGAGGAGCACGATTAGTTCTTATTCTTTTAGTTTGGGTGGATATAAGGCTAATATTTTTAGAAATGTGGTGTGAAAGCAGTGCAGGTTGTCATGCAGGAAGAGACTTTTTAAGTTATTCCAATTTATGCTTTTTAGGATAGACATGCTGTAGTGGATTGGACACTCTAAATTGGCCCTAGGTGTGAGTGGGTGCATGTGTGTGCCTTCTGTGGAAGGTTGGGCGCCGGGCTGGTAACTCAACACTGTAAAACTCCACTGCCAATCATGAGCGGACAGGTGATCCGCTGTGGTGACCCCTAACCGGGAAAAGCTGAAAGAAGAAGGATATTGTTGAATGTGTGGGGGTTGATTTTGGATAGGTTCCTGACATGCTTAAATTGTTTTTGTTGTGAAAGGGGAATAGCCTCTGGTAGCGAAGGCAGGAAGGTGACCACTTATAGAGTTAGGGAAGGTACCAGCTGATGAGATTTTTGTTGGGTCTGAGACTAGGATCCAGTCTAAGATGATTCCTTCACTAGTTCTGGTATTATATCTAGTGGGGATGAAGATTAGTTGGGTATAGTGAAACAGGTTAATATTGGTGGATGGAGTTTTAGGAAATATTAGACCAATTAATGTTCACATTGCCTAGGATTATAGCTTTATTTTTTATGGTTCAGGAGGCACAGGATAATATTCCTTCTAGAAGAGGTAGGTTACTACCTGGGGATATGCATAGGACTATGAGACAGAGATTTTTAGAGTTGTTAACTTTTAGGAAGGAGACCAAGATGTCAGCATTTAGGAAATGTGGGATGTGACCAGTAAATGGGAGTATGTTAAAGAGTATTAGGGAATAGGATGACAACACTACCGTCTTTCTTGTTGATCCTGTCAACCCTTATTACACTGTAGTTGGGAGGGAGAAATTCTGAGTCTTCTATATTAGGCTTTAACCATGTGTTGGTAGTAGCTAGGATGACTGTTTTATTATGAGCTAACCAGGCATGCAGGTCAGAGGTTTTACTGTAGATACTTTGAAGGTTTTATGGTAGTTATGCATAATGACTTTTAAGCATTTTGTGGGATTTGTTGCGATAGGTGTATTGGTATTAGAAGGACCAGGGTTGGGATGGATGTCACCATACTGGACTAATGTCAAGAAAATAAAACTTGATGAGTAAAGGTGGGTAGTTTGGCGCTAATAAAGTGCAATACAAGGGAATAGGTGTAGCCTGGATTGTGAATAGAATAGTTTGTAGGGAGGGTGTGTATTTTAGAGCAGAGTACTGGAGTTATACAAAAGAGGCTGGGATTTAATTCTGAGTAGCAATCAGATGGGGTGTATACGTAGCTAGCTACAGAAGTGGGTTTGGTGAATACTAATCTGGGGTTGATTGATGGGAATTGTATTAGAAGCACTAGTAGTAGTACAGTATAGGATAAGAATACTTTGAGTGAAATGGAAGGAGCCATGTTGATTGGTGGGGATGGTGTTAAGAGGAAGGAAGTAGAGACCAGGAAGTGGGCAAATTTTATTGAGTTAGTTGTTGGAAGGAGGTGTGGCTACGGGATATAAATTTAAGAAAAGTGGGGATGAGTGGGAAAGGGGTTAGGGTAGTGTAACGGATTGAGCTCGAGCCCAGCGAGGGTGAATGGAGAGGGCTAAATCCTAAGAAGAAATCATGGCAACAGAAACAATCCGCTATCTGTAAGTAGCGGCTGGGAAACAAGGACTACAATTTAAGTTTAGAAGGAAACGTTATCTGGTAAAGAGCTTTCTTATTGTGATGAATAGGCTACAAGTTATGAGTACAACCAACTACTGTTATGGGCAGAAGGAAAGCCTATGTACAAGGTAGCAGTGTTTAATTTTAGTAGCTTGGAACAGTAGATTGATGGGGACAGTGGAATAACAGGAGAAATTAAAGCAGGAAAACTTGGTGCGATGGTGTGCGGAAAGCAGTTTGCAAACAACAGTGGTGTAGATGTACAGTTAGGATGCTAACATACTTTGAATTCTGTAGCTATACTGAACTACAGGTTGTATAATATAGGGGAATTAGGAGTTTCAGCTGTGCTGTGAAGGAGCTTCTGTTTACATGATGTCACCAATTTTAAAACAAAACAGCAGCAAAATTAACCCAAACGGTTATCACACACCACTGGGAGTGGATCCATGAAGGGGAGAGTAGTTTGACAGCAAGATGTATTAATCTATGTATTTACTCTATATTGTAATATGATGTCAATGTTTTCCTTTGTATATGTATTTTCTATTCTTTTATTTGTGAAGCTTTTCTCCCCGTGCCTCAGCTGAAAACAGATAAAGTTGGAAAGGCTCTTTAAAGTTCACTTCTAAATCTCAAAGGTCTCAGACAGAGAAACTACAATGAGTATATTCAGCAAACTCCAAAACACATTATATGCACAACACCCACCATGACACATTTAGCCACATATGTCACAGTGTCTTAATGTCTAAGCCCATAAGGCCAGCAACCTCACAATCCAAAATTTTGATCATAGCAGACTCCATTGTTCGACACACTGATGTCCTACTCACCACGCTGAGCAAGGAAATGGTTATGGTTAGTTGCCTATCGGGGTAATTCAAATCACTGAACCACAAGCATCAGAATAATTTAGTCCATGTGGGCATAAATGACCTGAGATGTACCTCTCTGAACTATATGAAGAGAGACACAATGGAGCTCTCCAATTACTTATCCTAGGCAGGTTTGTGCCTAGCAGAGAGCAGCATTCTACCTTCTCCAAGGCTGATGCCAAAAAAACAACAGAAGATACCGTTTGTCCACTCTCTGCAAGCTCTCCTCAGTCTGGAGAATATAGATGCCTGCGTAATTACTGAGACATGGTTCAAAGCCACAGAAGCCACAGACAGCACACCAGCAAACCAGGGCTACAATGCCTTTTACACATTTAGACACGCTACTGCACAGAAAGGGACAAAGAGTGGAGGTGTCTCTATTTACATCACACTTTAAGTTGGGTCAAGCAATATGATGCACTTGAGCTTCTCCACCTACAATGCCGAAAGTGCATGTTCGGTAATCCAATGTTCAGTAAAACAAAGTCACAGTTTTTCTAGGTGAAACAAATGAGCACTGCCTCAAAAGACCTGCTCTTTCTGACACACACACACACATATATATATATATATATATATATATATATATATATATATATATATATATATATATATATATATATATATACACACACACACACACACACACACACACACACACACACACACACACACACACCACAGCATGACAACTGCTCTCCTCTCCTTCACCAGCACTATCATCCATCACCACACCACACCAACTGCTCTCCTCTCCTTCACCAGCACTATCCTCCACCACACCACAGCTGCTCTCCTCTCCTCCACCAGCACTATCCTCCATCACCACACCACACCAACTGCTCTCCTGTCCTTCACCAGCACTATCCTCCACCACACCACAACTGCTCTCCTCTCCTCCACCAGCACTATCATCCATCACCACACCACACCAACTGCTCTCCTGTCCTTCACCAGAACTATCCTCCATCACAAAAACAATGGCTTCCTCTCCTCTGCTGTATTACTGGATCTATCTAAAGCCTTTGACATTGTGTCACACATTCTTCTACTCTCTGCTCCATCTGACCTCTCTTTCTCCACACCAGCCACAAACTGGTTCTACAGCTATCTACAAGGCCGCCAGCAGTCATCTGGGACAACAATCTATCCACTCATCTCCCTGTTACTCTCGGGGTACCCCAAGGCTCCATCCTTGGTCCCCTACTTTGCTCCCTTTTCACCAATAATCTACACACTGCCACCAAACATGCCTCCCATATACAGTATGCAGATGATTCCACTCTCATCTGCTCAACCCCAACTCTAACAGAACTCCAACAGATCACCCAAGAATCTTTCTCTTCAGTTGAAAGCTGGCTATCTAATGTCCAGCTTCTCCTCAATCCAAATAAAACCAAACTCCTCGTCTTCCAGTCCTCCAAATTTACTCCAAACATCCCACACTTCACTATTCAAGCTAAGAATAATACCTCCATTTCACCAACAGTTCACACAAAACTACTTGGCATACAGATTGACAATAATCTCAAATTTCACACCCACATATCACTAACAATAAAAAAAGTTCACGAAAAACTAGGTGCCTTTTATAGAAGCCGTCAATATCAGTAAGAATCTCTATCGCCAATTCCCAACTAATATCCACCCTCCTCTACGGATCACCCATACTTACAAATCTTAGACAGTCAGACCTACACAAACTCGAAGCCTGCTTCAATAAAATCACAAAATTTGCCATTGGTGCCTCTTACCGCAGCCACCACTGTGTCTTCCTTAGAAAACTTGACTGGCTTGAACTCCCACAACTCCTACACCAAATTCAACTCACCTTTGCTCATAAAATAGAAAACCGCCCTCTCCGAATCCCATCACTCCATACAATTCGCCAATCCTACCACTCTTCCAGACCGCGACGCTCCTGCAACAAAAATCTCCTCCAGGTCACCAAAGTCAAACATTCAGCATGTGAAGCACTATTTTCCTGCGTTATATCCAGGCTTTGGAACAACCTTCCCACTAC
The DNA here is from genome assembly GCF_019279795.1 of Protopterus annectens. Classification (NCBI taxonomy): domain Eukaryota; kingdom Metazoa; phylum Chordata; order Ceratodontiformes; family Protopteridae; genus Protopterus; species Protopterus annectens. Next base: position 1,705,295,833 of record NC_056729.1, on the reverse strand, counting down.
CATAACTACTCTTCCTTCCTCCAGTCTTTTCACTTAAATCTCACCTAAGTTCTCACTGGCTTTGTCCTTGTCCTAACCCTGTCTAATTAACCCCCCTTCAACCCTTCTCTCCTTTCCCGGTTTTAGAGTATCCCCCCTCTATCACTATAAAACTGAACTGAAGATTACTCACTGCTTGTTAATCCTTCCAGGATTTAGTTATCTTTTAGTCTATTATTATTGTTACATAGTTACTGTTTACAAAATTTGTAGCACTGTGTTTTACTTCTTATTTCTCAATGTTTGTATTTTAGAACTTACTACTGAATTGTACCAAATCTGCTCTTGTATTTCTCCATGTCATGATCACCTCTACTGTTTCATGCCTTATTGTTATTGTTTACCATCTACCATGTCATTCTGTGGAGCTTTTCTCCCCGGGCCTCCACTGAAAAAGGATCTGTCTCCAGTCGGAATTTCCCGGTAAATAAATAAATAAATAAATATACACACATGCACACACGTTTTATATACATATACATATATATATATATATATATATATATACACACACACACACACACACACACACACACACACACACACATTTTTGTATATTTATATCAGCTTCCCCTCAAAACATAAAACTGTGTGTTATTTACCGTTGTGAAAGGCATCTTTTTAAATTTTGATTATAGGAGGATGCCACATGCAACAAACTCCATCTCGCACAGACATCAGCACGCCTAGTAACATTATGATGAGATTCGAGGGGGGGGGGTGGATTTTCTAGAATGCGGTAAAAGAGCAGAATGGTTCAAAAAACATTTACTAAGTGTACGCTTGTAGTGAATTAACAAGTAATTAATATATTTTTTATGCGTGTCTGTTCTGTGATAGTAATTGTCTTGTAATTTCAACATAAAATGGAAACTCTGGTACATTATTGCACTACCATACATTACGGCACAGGTGGTTTCTGCACACCCCCCCCCTCGAAAAGAATTAGTCATCATGACACTGTACTTACTCTGACATCAGGAAGGTTGAGAAAGGGTCATGTGACAAGATATATTCTTAAAAGTGCTATTTGTGCAATGCATTATTTTGTGCACTTCAGAAAATTACTTTATATGTGATTTCTATATTGCGTGCATGCCATGCCCCAAAACGAGAACCCAAATCAAGAAATATCTCTCCTTAGATGACAAAACTGTAAGCCTCTACATCCATATATGTTTGCATGTGTGTGTAATTATTGCATACGTGGAGTAACAGAACTGTGGAGCAAAGCTGGACTGACACTGGCTTAAATCTTTACATGGGGCATAGTGGTACCAATGCAGTGGGCTTGCTGCAACATCTGTGGGGTGTCCCGAGTTGACATGTGGCAATAGCTTTTGGACTTCTTAGCCATTACAGCACTGTTTTTTGGAAGACGGAGTCAAAGCCACACTGTTCACCAATATGTATAATGCGTATGCGTGTGTGTTTGTGCGCGTGTGTGTGTGTGCTAGTCAAACTGTAGCTGCGGACTGACAGGTGCTGACAAGGTAATGGGTAGCAGGTGTCATAAGTCTGGATTTGGAGAAAAGTGCAGTGACATTGAACAAACAGATTTTGTGTGTGTGTGTGTGTGTGTGTGTGGTGAAAGAACTATGGAGCAAATTTGTACTGACACCTGTGTATTGCCCTGCTTGGGGGGGGGGGGGTCACTTGTTTATGTGCAGTGGATTGGCTGCAATAGCTTGGGATAGAAGTCCTGAGCTGACATCCATCAATTGTTTCCATTTGCAAAGTCATTACAGCAGAGTTTTGCACAGAAATTGGAAAAGCCTCAAAGCTGACTGGTATATTGTGTGGGTGGGGGTGGCTGTGTGTTTGTGGACAGTGGAGGTGTGCTTTTGTAAGTGTGGTATGAATGTTATAAATTGTGAAATGGAGGGATTAAGTTTAATAGTAAAATTGTTCCGTGTGGTCCCTAACGATTTCATAATTTCTAAAGACATACACATTGCTCTGTGTTTGTCAATACACTGTTTGAGTGCCCTGTTTGGAGTACATTATCACTGCTACATTTGCTGGTACTCTAATAGATGTGTGTCATTAAGTATGCACATGCCTGTATGACTTGGGGTAGTTGCAATGGAGAACAGAGGAGTAGAGTGTTGGATCTCTTTATCAGTGTACCCCACAAGTGTCCCTAATTTTGGCTTTTATGTTTGCTCTGATATACTACAATTTGGATTCTCATGAACAAATAATCCCATTCATAGAAATTAAAGACTTCTTTTTTTCAGAAAATGAATGCTAATTCATGTAGCCTTATTTTGTCAGCTTATTAGATCAGTATTTGGAAGCTTTCTCTGAGTCTGTTACTGAGAGGATGAGAGATACGCTACAAGTATACAGCTAAGATGAACTACAAAAAGCAATAGCAACAAAGTACTGGGTCACATCAGAGGCTTGGGACATTACTGTTAAGAAGAAACTGAGAACTATTCCATTGTTGTGTAAAGTTTGGCATTAAATACCATAGTTCAGGTTATGCTATAACCTATACAAAGATAATCATGTAAGCGGCCAGAATGAAATTCCAATCAAATTTTTTTTTTTTTTTAGAAATAATTCCTGGGAAATGCTATTCAGAAGTGAAGAGACATACGAGAGAACCAAGGCTGTGATTTGTTTGATGTCTGTTGTCATGCAAAGTTGACTAATTAGTTGAATCTAGCCAAGCTGGAAATGTGAGACTCTAGCTCAATGAAGGAGGGGACATGGAAGGAGTAACCTGGCCAGGAAATGAAACTGGCAAAACTTCTCTTTGTAAAAATTTTTTTCCAATTCTTTTTTCCTCAGTAATTTGTTGACACTTTTGCAAGCTTCTTTCAGAGAATGTGTAGTACATCAGTAGGAACAAAATTTGTAAAACTCGATGCAGAACAGTCAATGACACATGTTCTGCAGACTCTCAAACCTGGCAGGTTTTTTCAGGTGTTCCATTCTAAATGAATGGAAGTCTAGTATGACAACATAAGGTAGGTCTTCTTGTTCTCAGAATCAGTGCTGTCACAGTGCAGTATGGGACAGATTTAGCTTTCCAAAGGAATCAGGATGATTGACCCCATGAGGGCAAAGAAGGATAAAAAAAAATAAAATTAGGAATGAGTATTTATTTTGCTACAGGCAGTTCTGGAAGGTGCAGTAATTCATGTCAAGATAAAAATATACATTTTTTCATCATTTGTCCATTGTGGTCCTTTAATACAGAGCAATGCCCATTGCTTACAATTGTAGAAGTGTTTCCAGAATGTCAACTACTATTTATTAATGAGTAGTAAATTCAAACAAGAGTTTCTGGCAGAAATAGCTAGACAAACCAAGCCATGAATTCTGTACACTTAATATAGACACCAGAGAGGCACAGATTACTCACTTACACTTCCTTTTTGTATTTCCTCAAAACCAGCAGTATTTCAAAGAGCTATTGCACAGGTAAAAGAAAGCATGGAAGGTGTTGTAAACACAGAATCAGACCAAACATGAGCATGACAAGTGACTGATAAAGTATCTAAACAAACTGAGCAAAATTAAAAGCTAAATAACAGCAAATGTAAAATGAGTGTGGCATGTCTAAAATACATGTATGTAAATGAAGAAACAAGAGGTACAGGGACTGAAGCCAGATGCAGAAAAAGTGACAGCAGTTGTGTAAAGACCAGGTGGTGAGCAGGGATAGCAAAGATTTTAAGGAATGATGTAGTATTTCATAACGCTCATATCTAACATAAGTTAACATCTCTAAGAAAGTTGTTAAGACAAGATGCAACTTGGGAAGGAATCTATGAACAGGAAATTCTTCTGAAATACTCATGAAATCAGTTACATATGTTCCAACAAATAAACAGTATGATGTGAATAAGACAGTTATGCTGTAAATAGATGCCAGTCAAAATGGTAAAGAAATTGTAGCCGTACAGAAGTTATGACTTGAAGTGAACTGTATTCAACACAGGGAACATCATACAGCAGATATACTGAGGGGGGCATACTTATCATAAAAGCATAAATGGTTGTTGAAGAAAGTGCAATTGTGTTAAAAACTTATCATTATTGTTGATGTTTAGTATATCCAATGTTGCAGTCGTGACTCTTGGGATTTCCTGCCTGAAGAAGCCCAACGGCCAACCCCAACTTTCAGGGCTCCTCACCCTTCTCCATTTTGGCTTGGTAGATGTCCTCCCAGTCAGTTGTCAATAGTATAAGGGAACATCATCTGACACCATCCTCTGATTTTTCTTTGCCTGACTAAAGGAATCTAGTATAAGTGTGCCAGAGCACAACCCACCTTAGAGGAACCGGTCCCTATGGGGTAAGAGTCCCAACCACAAGACACCCCACAAATGCCTCTCCAACCTGCTGCTGTTCAACTCTAAGTAGTATAAGTGTCTGATCTGGAGAGAAGACAGGTAAGGTAAAGGACAAAGGGAGATTTTCATATCTACCTCAAACCATCTATACCTGGAGGAAATTAAATAAAAAAATCAATTGTGAACCAATCCACACTATTAAAACATTAAGTGCTTTTCTCAATAGGGTATGCATTCCTACTCCTTAGGACTTCAGACTGTTAACTATCAGTAATCCATATGTTCATTAAATTTAATTAATACAAATTGCATGACTAAAATCAACCAATAACATCTTTATATCTTTCTTTCAGTACACATTTACAATTCAAACTATCAGTAATACTGTTTTTTCCATAGAGATCAATTATATTTGCCATCTAAATTCCTTTATTTCTGACTTATTTTCTCTGTCTCCCTCTCTGATGCATCATCTTTGGAAATCTGATACATAAATAAAAAAATATTTTAAAACTTTTACAAGTGACAGAATATCTATATAATACATTACATGTATTTTTTTTAAACAGTGTACAAATGTTCATAATTTCTAACTCTTATTATATCTTGTTTTACCTACATAAAATTAACTGCATGTGCTACATATTGTTACATAAACAAAATCTGAACATAAAAAATAACCTGGGGAGCTAAATGTACTCTGTCCAATTGGCAGATAACAATTTGATCCTTCTGCAATAAACTTACACTGTGAACAATGTTCACATTTATACATACATACTTTTAACACTAATTTTATGTACAGGCATGTTTTGTACCTGTAAAAAAGACAGGACTGTGGGAGTGAACTGGTACTGAAACAGTGAATATACTCAAAGTTCCACAGTTATGTTAAGTTTGTAACAAAATTGTACTATAATCATTGCAATATCTTCTCGGGAAGACACCCTGCAATTAAGGCCATGAGGGTGTCTGATACTTGGGAGATGCAAGAAACAAAAGGCCCATGCAGAACTCCATAGGTTATCTGGTTTTGTAAACGTGTACAGAAGACCAAATTGCTGCTTCCAAGACAGATCATGTTCTTCCTTGTAAGGAAGGTAGTGGCAGATGTACTGGCCTTTGTATAATGAGTCCTAACATGACCTAGAATTCTCTAACCATGAGAGAGCAACAAAAGCAGATGCAGCAAAGTATCTGTATTGATATGTTTTGTTTGCTATCAGGCTTGCCTTCCCGGTCTTAAGAAAAATAAATGGATAACTGATCAGATATCCTAAAGTGCTTGAGTCTGTCCAAGTACATTATCAGTTGCCAGTGTATATCAGTGAGTGAAGGATTTTCTCCCTTATTCTGAAGAGAGGTAAATAACAGACTGAGGTAAACAGCATGGAATAACTCCATCACAACTTTAAGCATGAAGGAAGAGTTAGTCCCTAGGGTAATTCTGTCCTTGAAAGATTAAAAAGGACTCTCCACACACGAGAGACTGCAAATCTGATTATTTTAGCAGAAGTTAGTGTAACTAGCAACATAGCCTTCCAATACAGATGTCTAAGAGAATTAGAAGCAGCTGTCCCAAAATGGGGCAAGGTTAGCTCTTTCAAGACAGAACTTAATTCTCATGGTGGAACGATTTCCTCTTTTTTTTTTTTGGTGGGCTCAAATGCACACCTCTTTTAGAAACAGCTAAACTACTAACTGAAAACAGAGTGGTGTCTCCAGTAGCAAACACATGCAGATGGCTGAAACATGTACAGTGGATATAAAAAGTGTACACACCCCTGTTAAAATGCCAGGTTTTTGTGATATAAAAAAATGAGACCACAATAAATAATTTCAGAACTTTTCCCACCTTTAATGTGACCTATAACCTGTACAATTAAATTGAAAAAGAAACAAATCTGTTAAGGGAAAAAATATATTAAAAAAATGTACAATAAGCTGGTTGCATAAGTGTGCATCTTTAAACTAATACTTTGCTGAATCACTTTTTGATTTAATTACAGCATTCAGTCTTCTTGGGTACACACCTGCCATCAATTAAAGAGACTCTGATTAACCCCAAATAAAGTTCAGCAAAAGCTACAGCAAAAGCCATGGTTCGCAGAGAGCTTACAAAGCATCAAAGGGATCTCATTGTTGAAAGGCATCAGTCAGGAGAAGAGTACAAAGAAATTCCACAGCAGTGGATATACCATGGAACACAGTGAAGACAGTTGTCCAAAAGTGGAGAAAATGTCAACAGTGATGTTGCAAAGAACTAGACGTCCCTCCAAAATTGATGAAAAGACAAGATAAAAAATGGTTAGAGAGGCTGCCAAGAGACCTACACCAACACTGAAGGAGTTGCAGGCATTTCTAGCAAGTATTGGTTGTGTACATGTGACAACAATCTCCCGTAGTCTCCATATGCCTGGACTATGGGGTACGGTTGCAAGACAGAAACCTTTTCTTACACAGAAAAACTTCTAGGCCCAGTAAAATTTGCAAAACAATACATCAAGTCTCCCAAAAGCATGTGGAAAAATGTGTTATGATCTGATGAGACCAAAGTTTAACTTTTTGGCCACAATACCAAAAGGGACGTTTGGCACAAAAACAACACTTTGCATCACCAAAAGAACACCATCCCCATGGTGAAGGGTGGTGGCGGCAGTATCATGCTTTGGGGTTGCTTTTCTTCAGCTGGAACTGGGGCTTTAGTGAAGGTGGAGGGAATTATGAACAGTTCCAAATACTAGTCACTTTTGGCCCAAAACCTTCAGGCATCTGCTATAAAGTGAAGATGAAGAGGAATTTCACCTTTCAACATGACAATGACACCAAGCATACATCCAAATCAACAAAAGAATGGTCTCACCAGAAGAAAATTAAAGCTTTGGAATGGCCCAGCCAGAGCCCAGACCTAAATCCAGTAGAAAATCTGTAGGGTGACCTGAAGAGGGCTGTGCACAAGAGATGCCCTCCAATCTGACAGATTTGGAGCACTTTTGCAAAGAACAGTGGGCAAATATTGCCAAGTCAAGATGTGTCATGCTGATAGACTCCTACCCAAAAAGACTGAATGCTGTAATTAAATCAAAAGGTGCTTCAACAAAGTATTAGTTTAAGGGAGTGCACACTTATGCAACCAGCTTATTGCACATTTTTTATTTTTTATATTTCTTCCCCTAACAGAAGTTTGTGTATCAATTGAATTGTACAGGTTATAGGTCACATTAAAGGTGGGAAAAGTTTTGAAATTATTTATTGTGGTCTCATTTTTTTATATCACAAACACCTGCCCTTTTAACAGGGGTGTGTGCACTTTTTATATCCACTGTTCCTTCAATGATGTATATGACAGACCTGTTTTGTACACATCTGACAAACAGGTGAGAAATAACACCTAGGCAGAAAATGGGACCTGGTCTCAGCTAAGGCAGTACAGGAAGAACTTCTTCCAATTAGCTGGGTATGATTTTCTTGTATCAGGTTTTGTAGACTCCCCTCAAGACATGCAAATATACCTTCAAAAAACATGTGCCTGAAGGAGATGAATCTAAATCATTCACACCATCAGTCTTGGTGTTCTCAAGGTGGGGTGGACTGGGGATTCCCATGTTCTAAGCTAAGAGATCCATACAATGGGGCAACAAGACTGGTTCTACTTTGACTATACCCAGCAGAAGGGAGAAACAATGCTGCCTTGGCCAGAATGGGGCTACTAACAGTACTGTTGGTCTGTCCTCTTTTGTCTTCTGTAAAAAGAGTACTGGAGGAAAACAGTAGAGTAACAGAACTTACCATTTATGGAGAAAATATCTGTTAAGAAGGCTTATTTTAACAGCCTGAAATGTTGAAGCTAAGAACACTAAGTGTTAATATGGTGTTTCAGCTATGCTTACATGAAGGCAAGTGGGGCATTCTTCTAATGGCAAAGCTTTTGGCTATAACAAAAGTTTTCAAATTAGAAGTAGGAGTGTGTGTGGGTTAGTTGTAGACTAAAAGCTAGGGAAGAAGATAGATTAACTGTACTATGGGTGTGTTCAATGTAGTAAGGATGTGTCCATGTTAGTGCTACAGTATGACCTATGTACGGTGACAGATTACGTGTTATGAGTGTGCAATTACCATACAAGTAAGGTGGTATACACCTCATCCATCCTTATTCATGTGATGTAACCCTGTCAATACACCTTACACAAACGTACACATTACATTACCAATAACCCCTCCCTTGTAGTTGCCCAATAGGAAAAGGAGAGTATTTGTTCTCCTTTTGTGATCAATATAGTTTAAACATGCAAAAATCAATGTAAAGTGCATCAAAATTTCTGCATAACAATATAAGTGTGTGTGTGTGTGTGTGTGTGTGTGTGTGTGTGTGTGTGTGTGTGTGTGTGTGTGTGTGTGTGTGTTACATATGTAACAAGCTAGAGTTTTCACTGTGCAGTACCTTCAACCTCCTGCAATGGAGGCCCATGGGATATATGCAAATTATGCCCTAAAGAAGCTACACAGCTTCTAAACACCCATGACATTTTTCTGGACACATTCAGGCCAATAAAACTAAACCCCACTAGCTGTGGACATGCATGCTTCAGCATAAAACAGCCATGGGCATTCCGAAGCCATGTATATACAGAGGTAAGGTGCCTGTTAAAGCCCAGAACCATGAGTTTTATTACCACTTTCAGAAATATAGCCTCTTTATGTACTTTTTTTCTCTACCTTGAGGTAGCTCAACCATGGACACTGCATATTTAAAGCAAAACAAAAGAAAAAAGATCATCAGTGGTATTGGTACAGCCACCTCACATCTATGGCCTCTGTGTATGTCCAAAATTGGAGTCACAAGATGAACAATTACAAAACCAAAACAGAGATGCTTTTTTTAAAAGATGATCTGATAAAGTCCCAGTTGTTGATGAAAGGGTTTATCCTGACTAAAATTGAGTTTTTTTGTGTGATGACGTCTACCCAATTTTTATTTTTATGTTTAAAAAAACAGTATTTCCTTTTGAATTCTGGACTGTTAACTCTTACAGAATGATGAAATTTTAAGTTGATGTTGCAACAAAGAATTAAAGGCTGCTTGCTATTCTCACGCTGCATTCAGCTATTCTACTTGAGTCTCGGTTTCTGCTTTCATGTTTAAATTTTGAGGCACAGCTCTCTTGCATTCATTGATTTTAACTGTTTTCCTTCATTGTTTATTCTAACAACTGTGCATTTCTGTTTTTTTTTTTTTTTTAGTTCCCAGCTTCTTTGTTCTAGGTTACGTACTTGTAGGTTCATGGGTTGGTACTGGGCTATCTGCCCGAAGGCATATATTAGCCCATCCACGTTGTGCGGTATTCACCGCCCCTTTAGTAGTTCCCTAGACCCTTGTACTAGCAGCTAGTACCCTTGGCCCCTATCTAGTAGTGCTGTTGGTGTGATCCCCGGTGTGAACTTTCTGTTACGTTGTAACAGGGAGAAATACCTATATTTATTTCTCTCTCTCTGTGTATGTATGTATGTGTGTGTGTATATATATATATATATATATATATATATATATATTCACCCCCTCCACACACACACACACACACACACACACACACACACACACACACACACACACTTTTATACCTTACATACACAAACACATACATACACACAGCACTGAATTAATGAATTTAACAAGACTGCACAAACTAGTAAGGTAGAAATAAACCAAACATATACAAGATACCATATTTTAACATTTTTTAGTAGGATGAAGCAAAAATATGCCAGTCACAGGTGAAAGAACTTATAAGGTGCTAAGCAATATAAGCAGACAAACTATGCATTTTCATATTTCTATTTCAGAATGTCCCCAAACAAACAGTGCTTGATTACTAATAAATTACATATAAAAGGTGCAATTCTGTTCCTGCAGAAGTCAACTCTGCCCAGTGTCTTACAGGTTATTCAGTGAAAACATATGCCTGGAACCAAGTCTCTTCAGTGGCCAAAGTCTGTACCCCTCTTCCCAATGCAGCCCTAAAGCACTGGTGGGAGGTGTGTTGGTTCTACTTTAAGCCTCATGGACACTCAGACAAGTCAGTAATATCCAGGAGCATTCCACCTTCAACTAAAGAAAAACTTTTGCCAGTCTGAAACGCCAAGGTCTCCTCTCCTGAAACAAGCATCTGTTACTTTAATAACGTGTATGCTAGCACACTTTAATTAAATGGCAGCATGCTAAGCACTTTAAGAAGCTGTGCTAATTATCTATTTTTATGTCTCGAATAAATACAGTTAATTTTGTCCCTAAACCAAACCAACAACCCCCCCACCAAAGAAAACGAACATTAATATGATAATTTAATTAGAAGTTTATTTCCCAAATGCATAACCATTTCAGCTTTTTTATGGATTATTTGAAACTGCCAAGGATGCCATGCATGAAAGAAACTGTATTCTCTTCTATTAGTTTACACTGTCTTCATGGCTCTAGCTTGATGATATCTGTCTAAAAACTCTTAACACAAAAATATTTGCTGAAATAGCAATTCAGTTGGTGTTGCGCTGTAAAGGAATTATGTGAGCTCCGTGGCTACGTAAGAATGTAAACATTCATCTGTGATCATCTCAACCACCACAACTGCATGCACTAAGCGCCAGCACATGGCTGACAGGCCTAACAGAAATCTCAATGAACCTTTTCAAGACAGGCAGCATCTCGACATTATTAACGTTACTTTGCAGGAGGACTGGTGCAATGCCCTTGCCGTTCTGCAGCAGGCACACAGGAGTCCAATACAATTTGTCAAAAAAAAAAAACTTTCTGTCACAGCTAAACAGAAATGAAGGAGACGAACATGCAGTTATGAAGAAGAATGTAATAATGCTAGACCAACTTGCTGACACTCTGCTTGTGCAAGGTTATCCTTCCCAGGGTAGGAGTTGAAGGCTAATTTTAATGGTCTGAAACCAATAAACAAGAGGTATGTGATCAGTGTTTTTGCAAATAAGGCAATTTTAGAAATTACCCATCCAATCAGGAGAAAAATTCCTGCTAAGTGCAGTCTGCAGAAAAATTAAACAAAAAATGCCAATAAAACATATGTCACACTGTTTATTGTCATTGTGATGCACTTTTGAATGACAAAAATACCAGTGGGATTGGTACTTTGCAAGATACTGCCGCAGCAAAATCAAAAGGAAGTTGACACTACTGTGTGGTTTATGCTACTAGTGGAGAAAATTCATACCTGGGGGCTATATTTGGCCCCTGAGAGTTAACCTGTGGCCTTCAAAGATGTCCAGGCTTATAAATTTTAGTCTTGTATAGCCCCCTTTAAATAAGATTTACATCATTACAGCATAACATTATACTTTATGGTAGAGTAAACAGGTTTTAGGGCAAGTCCGAGACTCTTAAGGGTATTTGCTGTCATATTGGAAATGCTAAGTCTACCTTGGATTGTTTATTCCTGACTTGGATTTACAGCATGCACTCACAGAGACTCCTTTACAATTGCCCATTCTGTGGATATTGAAGTCAGAACTGCTCTTCCAGTATAAAGGTAATACCTCTGGCTACTACTACCAGCATTAATGATCAGTATTTTTAACCCATCTTCCAAAGTTGCTTCTACACATTACATCCACTCTGTCATCCTACCACAACATTCATCTCCACCGCTGGCAGTCAGTTCCTGTACAAGCCTGCTTTTAATACCCAGACAGATTCCTTAAGGAAGGGACTTCCTCCTCATGCAAAGTCCTGTCAATGTATCCGTAAATATTCTGTACAAAGGAAACAACCCTTCGTACTGGATAATGAACAGCAGTGAGATGACAGTTGCCATTCCTGCCCAAGGAGACCCTTTCCTTCTACTGCAGTTATTTTTTAAGAAGGGTGACAAATGCAGTTACATCAGGATACCCTGCATTACCATAACCATAGGATAATGATTTTTCAGTGTTCCACCACTCACTAACTTCTCGACCCTACCGGTCATCAAGAATGTCACAGTCACTTACCAAACTTTCCCCTAGTGAATGATAAATTTCCACATATGGTCAATCCTTTCCTCCCTGTAGGGCAGTCTACAGTCCATTCCTAACCTTAACTGACACCTTCTCAAGCAGAACTGCTTTCAGTGCACAGACTCCCTTTATTTTCATGCATAAATGTACGCTACTCATGTAAAACGCATTGCACACGTAAATGTTTTTACTTTCATGTAATATATGTGATTTTAACTGTTTTTTTTTTTTTTTACAATTTGTATTTTATTTATCTTTTGTTGACCAGGTTAGTCTCACTAGGCAAGTAGCCTCTTCTCAGGGGACACCCAAGGGCATTTTTATATTACTAGGAGAAATTTGGCTAGGATATTGGGGAACTTCTCCTGCTCCTTTTGGTAAGTGCTTTGAGATCTTTTACATCCACCTGAGTTACCACCAATTCAAGCAGATAGGACCACAGTATAATGTCTCATCTGAAGTACAATACAGGAGTGCAGCACACCCTTCTTATGCTGCACTACAATAGCAACAATTAATCTACCCAGTGTAGGAATACAACCCACAGACTTCTGCAGCAAGGGCGAGTGTGCTACCTGTTATATCACTGACACTTTTCTCCACAGGTCTCTGCTGAAAATGAGGTTTTGTCCATCAGATTTTCTCATTCAACAAAGACAAATAAATAAAACGGCAAATAAATAATTCCAACTGCTGTATCCATGAATCAGTTAGTTGCAATGTCTCAGTCTCAAAAATTAGGAATGTTATGATGTAGGGGAGCAGATGCTAAGAAAGATGTGGAACAGCCACGTAAACTGATGCTGGCCACAGCAGCCCCTTTAAGCTGAGCTTGAATACACTGACAAGGTAGTACATGCAGCCCTTATAACGACCTAAATGCTTATGTCACCACTAAGATAGAGTTAGCGCTCATCATCAGGACGCTGGCCAGCAAAAGGACAAAGAACTTTAATGGCTGCCTGGATGACACCTCCTTAGAATAAAATAGTGACTGATTGGGGCGGGTGGCACTTGATCAGTATGCAATGGGGTAAAAACAAAATGAAAAAAAAATTAGCAATAAGATTTCAAGGGAAACTATCGGCTGACTTCAAGAAGGACAGAATGTTTCAGGAACTACTCTTCTCCCTTCTTCTGATTAAGGTCCCCTGTATTCTACTTGACTAACAGCAATTATCTAGCTACAGAATAGGAGACAAATGACGACGGGAGATAAATATAGTAACAAGAATAGATCATATGATGTGAAATTAATATCATAGCACAAACACACAACTGTGTTTGTGTCTATGTATGTACATATATATATATATATATATATATATATATATATATATATATATATATATATATATATATATATACACACACACACACACATATATATATATATATATATATATATATATATATATATATATATATATATATATGGCAGGGCTAGCCACTCGACGGTGTAAAATATGGCTCTAGGTGATTCGGTCATGTTGACTGTCGCCAAAAAATGGGCATGGGTAGTTACTGGTGATAAGTGGGTTGAGGACCCGGCCTACTCTCTGACCCATGCCAGGGACCCATGCTAACGGTGGGAGGGGTATATGTGCCCCTATTGGCCAGTGTGTGCCCGCCATAAAAGCCCAGCAGCCCTGGGTCAATAGGCTACTGGCTGGCCGGTGTCTAGTTGCCCAGCCTGCGTTACGTGGGATAGCTCTGTTGAGTGAAAGCTGGACATAAAACCAACCAACCTGCCAAACATGAACTAAGAATTGCTACACTGAATGTAGGTTCACTGACAGGACACAGCTTAGAAGTGGATGACATGATGATACGGAGGAGGCTGGACATCCTATGTATCCAAGAGATGAGATGGAAGGGCAGTGCAACAAAGCCACTTGGCTTGGGATCCAGACTCTACTACTCTGGTGATGGACAGGCTAGAAATGGTGTAGGAATTGTGGTGAGACAGAGGCTTCAGAAGTCAGTGAGGGATATCATCAGAATTAATGACAGACTCATGGCAATCAGACTCCAGTGTAATGATAGGACAGTATTCATAATCTCAGCCTAGGCCCCACAGCAGGGTTG